>NC_041391.1:511996580-512021245 GCF_002162155.2 Triticum dicoccoides
TAGACGGTGGAGGGGTGCCCGTGGAGGGGTGGTTGAACAGTAGCCGGTGGAGTAGCACGCGGTAGAGGCTGGATGAACAGGAGCCCGTGGAGGCTGGAGGAGGTCGACGGTGGAGATGAACAGTATCCCGTGGAGTCCCGTTTTGCGGTATGCCACACCCCTCCCGATGAACAGGACCCCGTTTCAACCGTAGCACTCCAACACAAGTCCGTTTTGTCCGTTTTGCGGTACGCCACACCCCTCCCGATCAACAGGACCCCGTTTCGACCGTAGCGCTCCAACACAAGTCCGTTTCGTCCGTTTTGCGATACGCCACACCCCTCCCGATCAACATGACCCCCGTTTCGGCCGTAGGAGGTCCGTTTCCTCTGTTTTACAGTATGCCAGACCCCTTGTCGGTGTCAAAACCGGCGGATCTCAGGTAGGGGGTCCCGAACTGTGCGTCTAGGCGGATGGTAACAGGAGACAAGGGACACGATGTTTTTACCCAGGTTCGGGCCCTCTCAGTGGAGGTAGAACCCTACTCCTGCTTGATTAATATTGATGATATGGGTAGTACAAGAGTAGATCTACCACGAGATCAAAGAGGCTAAACCCTAGAAGCTAGCCTATGGTATGATTGTTGTTCGTCCTATGGACTAAAACCCTCTGGTCTATATAGACACCGGAGAGGGCTAGGGTTACACAGAGTCGGTTACAATGGTAGGAGATCTACATATCCGTATTGCCAAGCTTGCCTTCCACGCCAAGGAAAGTCCCATACGGACACGGGATGAAGTCTTCAATCTTGTATCTTCATAGTCTGGAGTCCGGCCAATGGTGATAGTTCGGCTATCCGGACACCCCCTAATCCAGGACTCCCTCAGTAGCCCCTGAACCAGGCTTCAATGACGACGAGTCCGGCGCGCATATTGTCTTCGGCATTGCAAGGCGGGTTCCTCCTCCGAATACTTCATAGAAGATTTTGAACACAAGGATAGTGTCCGGCTCTGCAAAATAAGTTCCACATACCACTGTAGAGAGAATAACATTTACACAAGTTCAATCTGCTGACGTATTTCGTGGCGTGACATCACACCACGGCCAAGCCTTTATTCAAATCATTTTTACTGTCCCACCTCAGCGCGTTTAGCGAAGCGGTTTCCTTGGCACGTCTTGTCAAAGCAGAGATCGTGTCCCCTTATTCCGAGATTCTCATCAATACGGGCGTGGGTAACCCAACCGCGCCCATTGGCATGCCCCCTCTATCGAGGGTGAGTCCCAAACGGCCACGGGGAGGGCTCTTGGTATTCAACCTCTTTATAACGAGACCACGGCCTGCTCCTTTCTTTCAATCTCAATCGAATCCGCCCCTCGCCTCGAGTTCCAACACCCAAAGCTCCAGATTCAGGCGCTTCGGACCTTCGACAATGTCCGGCTCCGACCTACAAGGCCAGTGGATGCCTTCTTCCGTCACGGAAGAAGACGTGCTAAAGCTGAGAGACGCCAGGTATCTAACCGGCGAAATTTCGCATAGGCTGCCTGCCCAAGGGCAAGTTATTCCTACTCCCGAGCCTGGTGAGAGCGTGGTGTTCGTGTCTCACTTCCTTCGGGGTTTAGGCTTCCCGACGGACCCCTTCGTGAGGGGGCTCATGTCTTATTATGGGCTGGAATTCCACGACTTGGATCCGGAGTCCATCCTCCACATCTCATCGTTCATTGTCGTATGCGAAGCCTTCCTCCGCATTACCCCTCACTTCGGATTGTGGCTTAAGACCTTCAAAGTGGAGCCAAAGATGATGAAGGGGCAGCAAATAGAGTGCGGAGGGGCTGTTATAAGCAAAAAAGCTGATGCTCCATGGCCCGAGGGCTCTTTTCAAGAGGTACTTGGTTTATGGCAGCAGGAGTGGTTTTACATCACCGCTCCCAGGGGCACCAAATGGATGGCGCCACCTGCCTTCCGCCTGGGTCCTCCACAGCGGCTGGGATCATGGGTCAACAAAGGGCTCGACTGGGGGCCGTCCAAGGACGTTCCTCTGCTGCAGGGCCGTATTCAAGACCTCCAAGGGGGAGAGATCAATCTGGTCGTAGTGGCGCAGGTCATGCTGATTCGGCGCCTTCTGTCCTGCAAACGTCGCCCCCTCCGTCTGTGGGAATTTAATCCGGAGGGACCACGAGCTCTCCAACACTTCATGGGCGCGACGCCCGTGGAGATGTATAAACTGTTCTTCGGATCACAAGAGATGTGTCCGGACTTGACCGAGGACGCAGGTCTGAGTTGCAATCGCCCGGATACTCAAGTAAGTAGTCCTGTGTCCGGACACGCTATCCGTACATTTATCATAAACTTGCCCTTTAAAGAGTTGTCCCTTGAACAGGAGTGGATAGCGAAAGCAAAACTAATAAGGTGTCCGGCCCCCCTCCCTGAGACCACGCGCGGATCCTGTGTTAACCAAGATGCTGGAGGCTGCGCCTTTGGAAGAGGGCAAAGGGGGGAATAGGGAAGCTACTGCCTCCGTGAAGGAGGCTTTCGAGGAAGGGGGGATCGAGAATCCCTCCCTCCAGGGGGAGAAGAGGACCGATTCTGAAGATCCGGAGGCCAAGGCCTCAAAGCGGGGGAAGAAATCTTCACCAGAGGGTCCTGCGCCAGGAGAAGCCCCAGCCGCACTATTTCCCCAAGGGAATCAGCCCTCCGGCGAGCCGTAAGTAGAAAAGGGGAGTTTTCTAATAGGGGACATCCCTGTTTTTATTTCTGAAGATAACCGAAGTTTTAGCTTGTAGTTCAGATCTCAGCCCTTCTCAGCAGAGCTTATCTTTGAGGGATCTTCGTCCGGAGATGATGGAGAGCGAAACACCTCCATCTGCCGCACCGTTATGCGGGGCGGGCGACCCTGAGGTGTCTTCGCGGAGGGTTTCCCCGAGTCCGGCGGGGCCGGGAGGTCCGGCACCAACTGGTGTATGGTCGGAAGAGCTGAAGGATCTGCTTGGGCGAGCATCTATCTCAGAAGATCACCGTGCGTTAATGGGTACGGTGATTGAAAGGATTTCATCCGCTGAGAGCGGATTGCATGAAGCCGTCAGAAGTTTACTGACGGGGTTTGAGGTACACGAAAATGATATACCTTCTGACAGTTTTGCATATAGAATGCGCCCTGTATAGATAGTAGCCCCTGAGACTCGGTACGTTGTCGAAAGTGACAGCGCGCCGAAGATCATAATCTCAGTTGTAAGATGTCGCCTGTCCTATATAGGTGGCGGAGCGTCTGGTGGCCAGCCGGTGTGAGCAATTTGCCGAACTAAAGCGGCAACTTGACGTGGCGGATGCGGACATCGCGCTTGTCAATAAGCGGCTTGACGAGTCACAAGGTATGCAACTTCTCCGCGGACACCTGGTAAGGGAGCTTGACGCCCATGCCTTACAACATGTATGCTTTATGCAGATGGTGCCGCTGCTATGGAGAACCTTCGGGCAGAGCTAGCCCGAGTCAAGGAGCAAGCCAGAAAAAGTGATGCGGCTGCCTTGAGGGAGGCCGAAGAGCTAAAAGCCGAACAGGCTGCTCACTGCCGAAGCAGGGAGGAAATGGCCGAGATGGCCGGGAAGTTGAAGAATGCTACCGACCGCTGCGAGTTTCTTGAAAAAGAACATCGAGCGGAGCAAGAGGACCTGAAGAAGGCCACCGCCGAAGCCAAGGATGCCCGCTCCGCGATGAGAGCTATAAAGGAGGAGCTACATCAAGCCGGGGATATCGCGGTTGGAAAGCCCTTTCTGCCGCGGAGGAAATTTACGGATCCTAAGTATGCTCAGTTGGGCCAGATGTGGGGTGCGGAGGATGCTTATATGGATTTGGCGGCGAGTGCCGCAGACGCAGTCGCACACTTCCGAGGCCAAAAGGATCACGGAATGGAGGAGCATTTTTGGCCGTAGTTCCATAGTCCAGAGCGTCCGCTTCCATTGACCGATCGTTTGGCCGAATGGGCTGAGCTGAATAGGTTGTCCGTACTTGCCATGAAGGATGTCGTGGCTCATTTGTGGCCGAAAAGGCCCGAGCCGAAGAGTTATTTTGGCTTGGTGCAGTAGTTCCTTGGTGCGGTGCCGCATATCGATGCAATGAAGCAGTCAGCATGCATAGAGGGTGCGCGGATGGCTCTTGCCTGTGTCAAGACATGCTGGGCGGAGATGAAGGCCACCGACGTTGCATCCCAGGATTCGGACAGAAGCCGAGTACCTGCCGAGCACTATTTTGAGGAAGTCGTGCAGGGCGCTCGTATAATAGAGACGCAGTGCTCGAAGGTTATTATGTTCTAATGACATATATGATTTGTGAAACGATGTTTCAATGTAATATAAGGGCTTTTTATACTTGTGCGTTCAAGTATTGAAATACCTCTTGTGCGGCCGTTAATGTATATGTGTATATAACCTGAAAGATGGCAGTCTTCGGCTTCAGCCCCCACGCACATAGTGTGGGGGTGTTTGCAAAAAAGCGCGTTTTCACACTTAATCCAACGTCTTGGTCCTGTGAAGGAGGTGATAGCATAGCAAACTAGGCAACCGGACTATAATGCTTTATCACTTTCACTTAGCCATAGGAGTTCGATGGTGGGGCTACTATATAGCCCCTAGGGGCACCGCGCTCTCCGAATTCGGGGCGCGTATGTGCCTGACCGGGAAACGGTCCTTTGTTAATGCGGAGGAATTCTAAACATTCTGGTGGGTCATCGAGTGGTTGACCAGTCTCACGCTATATCATGACAGTCAGTTTTCGGCTTTCTCTACTGAGGCGCTCACCCGGCCGAACCGGGGCACAATCGCAGTAGTTCTCCTGGTGCCGCGTTAGCCGATAGAGCGGAACGTAAGGCAGCAAAATACAGGAGCCAGGCAAACCCAACATTTGACCAAAGACATGATTCGGAGCTGATGCATATAAGGCCTAACTCGAGACGCCGAACACTCCCTAATGTATTCGGTCTTTATGAAAACGGGCAGAACAATGCCCTAAGCCCCTAGTGTCCAGGTTCGCGCGAAAATTTCTGACGCGGCCGATGCCAAAACGCCAGCCTCCTCCTCGGTTATAGCAAGAAACTTGGTGATGTGTAACAACAAGAGATAGTAAAAAAGGTTTACGCAGGGCTTAATCTGAAGAGAATCCTTGCAATGGGTCCCTGATGCACGTCTGCGCCTGTGTCTCCGTTGTGCCGTATCCTGGATGGGTATAACACGGCGTTCATCTGTAAAAGAGAGGAACTTAGTTGGAAAGAAAAAAAGGATCGTGCAAAAAATGTATTTTAAAATAAACAGAGTATGATTCAAAAAATGAATAAAATTGAGCTTTATTGTCTCTTGTTGTACATGCGTGGAGCCCCTTGTAAGGGGGGTACGCGGCTAGTAAGCCCCTTGTTTATTTATGCCGGACTCGCCTAACCGTGTCCGGGGTCTGAATGACCTGTTTAGGTGCTTTGATCAGCAAGGCCGGATTAGTGTGTGGCTATCAAGGTAGTCTCACGTTCTTCCATATTCGAGGAACACTCGAAGTTTCCCTTTAATGAGATGATGCCGCTTGGACCGGGCATTTTAAGTGTAAGAGATGCGTAATGCGGTATTGCGTTAAAGCGGGCGAAAGCGCCGCGTCCCAATAGTGCTTGATAGCTACTTTTAAATGGGGCGATGTGGAAGACTAACATTTCACGACAGAAGTTGTCGGATGAGCCGAACACAACTTCTAGTGGTAGAGCGCTCGTACAATGGGCATATGGGCCTGGCATCACTCCTTTAAAGGAAGTGTTGCTATGGCGAATTTTGGTTGGGTCTATCCCCATTCTGCGGATTGTGTCCTGATATAGCAGGTTTAGATCACTTCCACCGTCCATTAGCACTTGTGTAAATTGGAGTCCATCGATTATAGGATCTAATATCAAGGCAGTCCATCCTGCGTTCCAGATATTTCCGGAGTAGTCCTGATGGTCGAAGGTGATTGGTTTTGACAACTAGTGTTGGGACTCCGCTGGGGGTAGACCGTGCGGCGCGTATTTCAATGGGTGCCGCTCTGACTTTCCTTTTTGTCACTTGAAGTGAGTTTACTGTTTTGACCTCTTGTGGGAAATTCTTTTGTTTTCCGGTGCTCTGCTTGTGGGGTTCGTCATCATCCTTGCTTGGTGTGTCGAGCCCCTTGTGTTCGGTGTTGAGTCTGCCGGACTGCTTGAAGACCCAACAATCTCTGTGGGTATGGTTTGCAGGCTTCCCGGGAGTACTGTGGATTTGGCATATCTTGTCCAAGATTTTGTTTAGGCTGGATAGCTCGTCGTTGTTGTCCTTAAGAGGCAGTTTTTTGTTGTTCTGCCGAGAGCTTTTGAATCCGGCGTTGACTGTCGTGCTCTTCAGACTGTTTTGAGCTTCCGCTTCTGCTTCTTCAGACTACGTGCAGTGGCGACAAGCCTTTTGTGGAGATTCTTCTGCTCCAACAATGTGTCCGGCTGAGATCGTCCGGACTGTTATCTTTGCTGCGGACGGATTTTTTATCCAGGTTATCCTGTTCGGATGGTTGCTCGAGGGCATGTTCGTCATCCACCGGTTTGCCCTGCTCTATGGCTGGGTCTGTATGGGTGCTGTCTTTGTCGAGGCGGGACTTTGAGCGGCGCTTAGGTCGCCGTTTTGACTGCTTTCCGAGGGATTTATCCTTTGTAGCGTCCCGTTGTTCCTCATCGTCACCTCCTTTAGGTGTATCCACCATATATACATCGTGAGTTGAGGTGGCCTTCCAGTGCCCTGTAGGCGGTGGTTCTTGGTCGTCTCCGGCATCATTGTCCATACCGTTGGTGTCGTCGGAGTCAAAGTCTAGTCATGTCGGTTAAATCATCGACAGTGGCTACAAAGTGGGTGGTGGGTGGGTGTTGAATTTCTTCGTCGTCCGCATCCCAACCTTCCTGACCATAGTCCGGCCAGGGCTCTCCTGATAAACAGAGAGACTTTAGTGAATTCAGGATGTCGCCAAAGGGCGAGTGCTGAAAGATGTCAGCGGCAGTGAACTCCATAACCGGCGCCCAATCGTATTTGATTGGCAAGGGCGCGGGAGGTTCGGAGTCTGGAGGGGAGTCCGGCACCTCGGAGTCGCGGGCTTTGCGAAGGACAGGGATGGTGTTCGGCTCAATCCCCGTAGAGATTGTAGCCCCCGAGGCGGTGTCCAGCCACTCATCCTCGATCGGCAAAGTCGGCTCCGAGCTAGGGGTCGGAGCGGACGCTTGTGCGGCCTCCAGGGCGCTGTCCGGCAGCGGAGCTAGATCATGCCCATCGTGACAGTGCGGCGCGCTTGGCTGTGGCTCGAACCCGTCGAAGATCAAGTCTCCGCGGACGTCAGCCGTATAGTTCAAACTTCCAAATCTGACCTGATGGCCAGGGGCGTAGCTTTCAATCTACTCCAGATGGCCAAGTGAGTTTGCCCGCAGTGCAAAGCCGCCGAATACGAAGATCTGTCCGGGGGGAAAAGTCTCACCCTGGACCGCGTCGTTGTTGATGATCGAAGGAGCCATCGGGCCTAAAGGTGACGACAGGAACTCTCAATGAGAGCACCAATGTCGGTGCCAAAACCGGTGGATCTCGGGTAGGGGGTCCCGAACTGTGCGTCTAGGCGGATGGTAACAGGAGACAAGGGACACGATGTTTTTACCCAGGTTCGGGCCCTCTCGGTGGAGGTAAAACCCTACTCCTGCTTGATTAATATTGATGATATGGGTAGTACAAGAGTAGATCTACCACGAGCTCAAAGAGGCTAAACCCTAGAAGCTAGCCTATGGTATGATTGTTGTTCGTCCTACGGACTAAAACCCTCCGGTTTATATAGACACCGGAGAGGGCTAGGGTTACACAGAGTCGGTTACAATGGTAGGAGATCTACATATCCGTATTGCCAAGCTTGCCTTCCACGCCAAGGAAAGTCCCATCCGGACACGAGACAAAGTCTCGAATCTTGTATCTTCATAGTCTGGAGTCCGGCCAACGGTGATAGTTCGGCTATCCGGACACCCCCTAATCCAGGACTCCCTCACCCCTCCTAATGAACAGGATTCCATTTCGAACGTGGCCGGTCGAACACAAGGTCGTTTCCTCCGTTCTGCGGTACGCCAGGCCTCGTTTCCATCGCCTCTTCCGTCCAAGCCCTCCCGATGAACACGACGATGCGTTCCGTTCTGACCCAGCCAGTTGGCTCCGCATGAACACGACGATGATGCTGTTTCTCCGTTTCGACCCAGCCATGTACACGAGCCCTGGCCGTACATATGCGCGAGTAGGCGTTCGAGACCCCACCCGTATGTACACATACGTGGCCATATTTTCTTTCTTGCACACTGGCTGTTGTACGTACGTGTACATGCTACGTGCGCACCTCTACTACGACACGTATGCACCTCTACTACGACACGTGCGTGCCTCTACTACGACACGTGCGCGCCTCTACATCCACCAGTATGTACGTACATGTTCGCGACCAGAATGACAACGCTACGTATGCTTCGACCAGGTGGGTCCCGACTGTCAGGCACTTCCTTGACTGCGAAGATGTAGCTGGTGGGTCCCAGCAGTCAGGGGGGCGAATCGTTTTTTTCGGACGCATTTCCTTGCATGCGAAGATGTAGCTGGTGGGTCCCAGCAGTTAGGGGGAAACATTCTTTTCGCAAAATAGAGTGGCCTGTCTGGTGGGTCCCTGCTGTCAGGTGGAGGTATCATTATTTTCCGCGTAATAGGGAGGCACTTCCTTGCTGCGGCCGTGGACCTAGCTGTCAGCCTCTCCACATACAGTCCACGTCCGATGGAAGTCGTTCCTTAACCATGTTGACCATGCCGCGCCGAGAGCACCAGGGTGGTGGACGACGGCGAGGCCTAGGAAGGGCACGACATGGAGCCAGGGATGACGCGGCAGTGGATGCCCACGTGGAGAGAAGTACGAGGGTCCACTGGTCCGGCTGTGGTGTGAGGCCTCCGCGGCATCACAGCCGGCCACATGAGGCAGGAGCATGCGGCACGACTGGCGCTGCTTTGGGCGGCTGGAGCAAGAAGACCAGAGGTTGAAGAAGCACTACGGCCGTTGGATGGACATCATACGGTCACTAGAGCTAGAATCGTTCATATTGACTAAAGTTGACAAAGGCCCCCGTCCCAATCAACTTAGTAGGCCCACAAGTCAGCCTCCCACCATGGTGGGTCCCATCTAGCAGGGGGAGTATTCATTTTTTGTGCGTAATAAGGAGGCACTTCCGATGGTCCGAGCTGATAGCAGGAGGAATGATTATTTTGTGACATACGGTGGCCCGTCCGGTGGGTCCCAGCAGTCAGGGGGAATCGTTTTTTCGCGAAATAAGGTGGCCCGTCCGGTGGGTCCCTGCTGTCAGGTGGAGGAATAATTATTTTGCGCGTAATGAGGAGGAACTTCCTTGCGGCCGCCTGGACCCAGCTGTTAGCCTCTCCATGTACAGTACTCTTGCGACGGAAGTTGGTCGTTGACCACGTTGACCATGTCGTGCCGAGAGCACCAGGGCGGTAGAAGACGGCGAGGCCTAGGAAGGGGATGACGCGGAGCCGGGGAAGACGCGGCAGTGGATGCCCACGCGGAGAGGAGTACCAGGGTCCACTGGTGCGACTGCGGTGTGAGGCTGCCATCGCCGCAGAATAACAGGGGGTGTGGGTGAGTAGAGGGATGGCCTAGCCAGCGGTGGGAGTAGTAGGAGGAGGTGAGGCCTCCGCGGCATCACAGTCGGCCATGGGAGGCAGGAGCATGCGACACGACCGAATCTGCTTTGGGCGGCTGGAGCAAGAAGACCAGAGGTTGAAGAAGCACTACGGCCGTTGGATGGACATCATACGGTCACTGGAGCTAGAATCGTTCATATTGACTAAGTTGACAAAGCCCTTGGTACGCGTCAACTTAGTAGGCCCACAGCTCGGATTTGGTAGAGAACATATAGCCCATTTGCGATTTATAAGAATGTACAACCCATTTTTTAATTCTAATGGAATTTACTATAGCCCATTTACAATTTGTTAAAAGTATAGCCCAACTTCTAGCTAGGACAACAATTAAACATTTTAAACAACCGCTCAAAATAGAATTCAAAAAAATCCCATATTTTGAATGGATCCGAAATATTTTTATCCGAAATTTCTAGTCAACTTAAGTATAATTTCAAAATAAAGTTGTATTACGTTAAAATCCAACGAAATATTGTGCGCGCAACAAGTAATGAAATTATAATTTCCAAATTCCAAAAATAATATATTTTTCAAACTAATTACGCGTTTGGTGCATAGTTACTGCCCAGTTATTATAATTACATCCCATTTATTATTTCTTAAAGTCCATTTTCTTGTTAAGCCTAATGCATACCTCCTAGGAAAGTTTGCAGCCCAACGGGACGGAGAATAACAAGTTGACCCGAATATTGTGTACAACTGTCGGCCCAGTTGCATTGCTGATGTTGAAAAAAAAGGCCTGTGTAGTATAGTACAACCTAACATGGCTACTCAGCACACATTCAGCGACGCTGGAAAGGCCCAACAAGGCTTCTGTACAACTTTTTGAAGTCACTGAGCTCAATTAATAACTTAAGAAAAAAGTTAGATTACAGTGGAACCTAATTAAAAGCTGTCACGAGCAAATAAATAATTTAACGGGTCCCATTTTTGCATGTGTGTGTGTGCGTGTGTGTGTGTGTGATAGAGAGGGAGAGAGAGAGACCGGTCGATGCTCGTAAATACATCTTCCAGCATTGCTGATGCTTAGTAAAAACTTATATAGTTGACACAATCATATAGAACATCATAGCACACTGAACTTGCCTACAAAAATTGCACGCAGGCGGCACAATCAGGATGGAAGCAGTGGATCGCTACGAGTAGGGCTATGTTGAAACCAACGAAGTCGTACATAACAGTTTATCGTCTTTATCAATGACGGGGAAATATCTTGAATGCTGTGCAAAGAAAACAGACAGACAACACAATAAGTTCTCCTAGCACATTAAGTTGACGTACATCCCTTTCTAAAAAAAGTTCAGGTACAAAATAAGAACAAGTCACAATCAAATGTACTGGCATATCAGTGCTTCACACCCATAGCTCGGATTTAACTAGTATCTGACAAGATTTAGTTGTTACCTCAAATTAGAGCACATCTAGGCAGGCAGCCCTACCTCTTCTCCCAACGAAGAAGTGGCCTCCGCCGTGCGATGGAGTAGGCCCTGTGCCATCCATCGTTTCAAGAAACACGGGGAAAGTCTGACGTTGACTCCTGTAATGGACGTCGTCGACGGACCCT
Source organism: Triticum dicoccoides (assembly GCF_002162155.2). Classification (NCBI taxonomy): domain Eukaryota; kingdom Viridiplantae; phylum Streptophyta; class Magnoliopsida; order Poales; family Poaceae; genus Triticum; species Triticum dicoccoides. The sequence goes on from NC_041391.1 coordinate 512,007,863, forward strand.
GGCACCAGCGGTGGCGGCAGGACTTCAATTGATGGATTGACCACTTCTTCGACATGCACAAACACTCGATACAGGTACATCCCTAATGTGGTCCATGGCGGCCTTGGTGGCCACAAATAGTACAACCCCGGTTCCTCCACCGGTATCTCAACACCAATCACCTTCGGTATGGTGGACGGCTTCTTCATCCATGCCATAACCGTCAGAGCCCAGCTGTTTGGAGGAACAAACATACTTATGAGCTCACCTCCAAGGTCATTGATAAGCTCGTTCATGGACTCGTTGTTCCAAGCACGTCGAGGCATGCCTTGGAGGATAAGCTTTGTTAAAAACTGAAGCTCAGAGGGCACCGAGCCCCATCCTGGGTGCCACCGATCAAAGCTCACCAACACGCCATCACAGAACAAACAACGGGAAGACTCAAACACACGGCTGCAGTTGAAAGTTGTCCGGAACGTGATGAAGAAATCAACCGGTGGCGGACAGACTTCGACGAGCAAGTCACTTATTTGGATGACGTGCGCAATGCCAAGAGCTTTGACAAGGTCGTTTGGCGATACGGGAGGCCGGTCACGGTTGATGGTTACCACCAGCACTTTGCCAGCAAACTGGTCGTCAAGCACCGACGTGCCACTGTTAAGCGACAGCACGCAGCAACCAAATGCAGGACGGACCTCATGATCTCCGGTTCGGAGATCCGCGTTGACCGGAGACATGATAGTGTGCTTGAGTACAGGGAGTACAGGAGGGGGATTTGGTGGAACTGGAGTAGGAATCGAGATTCCAGAGGTGGGGGAGGGGCGGGAGACTGGGGATGAAAAGGTAGCATGAATTTCGAGCATGCGCCAATATGCTCTCTACGCGCAAGCGCACGAAAACACCGGTGGTGCCACATGTCGGCCTAAGAGTCCTTATTCTTTCTTTTTTGGAGAGCCCAGCCCTTTTTTTCAGGATCTTTTGAGAGCCCGGCCTGAGAGTCATAATTGACATGTTTGGCATTGCGTTACTACTTGGCCCATATTCAACGATACCTCACTGGCCCAAACAAGTGTACATCATCGAAAAGACACTGAGCTCAAATTATATAACTTGAAAAAAGGAGATATACTCTGAACACTGGAGAATGGTGATGCCCTCGTTTAGCCCACCAGTAGTTCGAGACAATAAATAGTTCAAAACAACGATATATACAACATTCAAACACTGACTAGTGACTACTACTGACATAAACAACAAGACATGATAGTTCATAAGAAATCTTGCTACACCACCAAAACGCACCCATCTGCAGCACTCAGACTCTCGTGATCCAGAGGAGAATGACATTCTAAACAGAAGCAACTATTACATAGTAAGAGTGACATAGACGAGGATGACCAAATGACAAGGAATATGCATACAAAAGAAAGAACTACCCATCCAGAACCAGCCGCAAAGACAACAAAGTCATTCGAAGAGATGATCCAACACCCATAATTTGCAGTCCCGCTTTAGTGACCAGTGATCCGGAGACACCAGTACTCCACCCTTTCGATGCAACAGCACAATTACCTATCAACCAGAAGGCTTGAACCACATCACTGCCTGTCATAATTGAGACATCCAAGGATCAAAGTTAATCCGGATGCCTTTGTCATTCTCACCTTCTTTTGGCTGCAGGCTGTATCATTGATAATCAGGGGAGTTTGCTCCCGAACTTCTAGGGCTCGCGTGTAGACACAGTTTTCCATACCAAATAGAGCCTCTCTACCATCACGGTCCTTGCCAATGGTGATCTCTTGGTTAGTCGGATAATTGAGTCCAAGAAACAGAGAGTGTGAACCAAGGCTGTTTACCCGCATCCAACTAAAAAATCCTAACGGCCCCAACAAGCTGGTATCCTGCTCATAGACGTAACAGCCACTGTCCGGATATTCCCGTATTACACGGTGCTTGTATACAGTGGGGTTTTTGCAATATAACTTTTCTGGCTCATGTGTACGAATGATCATCAGTCTTTTGCCGTCGTCAGATCAAGCGAGGAACCAGTTGTGCTTCCCTGTTTTTGGCAAAGGTGGTGTGATTACAAAGGGCAGTAACTGTAGGGACACTGCATCATATCAAAAAGGACAGGTATTGTTATTGTAAGATCAGCATTGTTCAGAGTATGAGTAGGGTAATGCAAGAAATAGCATTGATATGTCCCTCTTGGAACTGGGAGGAAAATACAGGGAAATGTATATTGGGTTCGAAATTATAGAATTGCCATGCATGGTTATACTCATGTTATCTCGCAATCGATTCTTCACAGGAAACTACCATGTCATGCGTGTTATGTAATCATGTTCTGTCCTCACAAACAAATTCTTCAAGGTAACTAACAGACCATGCATTGTCATATACTCATGTTCTGTGGGAAATTTTTTTATGAGGATATTATTCTAGCCGTTGATTGCTGAAGGGTGAATATAGGTATGTACACATGGTAAGCATTGTAGGATTTCACTACTTCCAAATATAGAGTTCTCCATATGCACATTTACTTCCCTAATGTATGGTTAGATGAAACCAACAGTGTGGTGCATGTTTCTACATCATGAAAATGAGGAAACTAACCTGTCCGTTGATACACACTCATATTTAGTAGTAGTATATAGATTACTGTAAATAAGGATAATATCCATATATTCCTAACCATTTGATTATTCAGGGTACAAATTGGCTGTAATGACATGGTCACAATCGCATGAATTAACTCATTCCTAATATAGCTGATTTACGACGTCTCTAATACATTGCCATAGTTCTACTCAAATTCTGCTCAAACAGGCATATGCCAATCATCACAAAAAGTTCAAACAGTTTCATGGCGTCATCGCTCCGTCCCAGCAATACTTGGTGCCATCTACTTTGTCGATCGTATAGATGATGCCATTGTGTTCAATAGCATCACAGAAGTGTGTATTAGCTTTGACGATGATCCACTGCGAGCTGAGTTGTCTCCAGCTAAAGAAGGCATCGGCGTAAAGATAGGCGAGTCCGCGGTCGAACAAGGCAATTAGCTTGAAGTCTGCGTAATTCGCATGTCGTGTGGGCACTTGGCAGATTACAATCTTCTGCAAAACAAGGTCCGTCCAACTGACCTGGTAATCTAGATGACTTGGACTGCGATGGTAATACTCTATATAATCCAACGGAGGAAGGATAATCTCATGGGAGGTCTGGAAGTTCACGAGCACCAACTTTTTACCGTCTTCTCTGAAGGCAGCCATCTAGTGGGAGTTCATGCCGACCCAGTACATACCTGCCAAGAATTTTCGGGCGATGGTGATCGGATCGATGTCGAGGGAAATGATGTACGGCGACCCACTACATACCTGCAAAGAAGTTTCACCTAATGGAGATCGGATTGAAGTCGAGGGGCATCATGTACACCTCTGTATCATGGCGAGCCAATCTCGCAAGACCAGATAGTAGCAAGCAGGGTGTCTTGAAAAGCTTAGGCCTCGCTTCGACGATGGTCGTGTGCATGTCCCTCGAGCATGCAGCCAGCCGCAGGGAGCTCAACATATCCATACACGAACAACAGATGTCGAGGATGTCACTGGGAAGATTGCTCCAATCGCGGCTCATATGGGTGCTGCGCGGTTCACGTTCGGCCATGGTGGAGATTGGAAGGTGGGGGTTTTGGGGGGCTTGATTTACGGGGGAGAAGGCTGTCGGTGCTAGAGCGGCTAGCGAGGGAATAGTGGTACTAGGGGAGGCGAGTGAGGCGACGGTACACGGGGGCATAGTGAGATGGAGACAGAGATGGAGAAGGAGATGGAGATGGAGTGGTGCTATGGGAGGGGAGAGGGAGACGAGGCGAGGCACCAATGTGCTGTACAGTGGCGGTGGCAGACTGCACAGTGCACTGGGCGAGGCTGACTTTGGTAACCCGAACACGCCGCCTGGACTAGTGTCAGGCGCAGGGTGTTGTCACTTCACTGTGAGGACCGGATGAATAGTATTTTGACCATCAAGTGTACCACAGTTGTACTACTAGTAGTAGTAGTAGTAGTAGGAACATGAGTAGTCCGGTATTGTATAGCGGAAATAGGTCTCCCGTGCTAGAATGCCTGTTCACTTCATCGTTCAGGTATCATACATATTGCGAGAAGAACCAAATTCTTGTGCATGCCCAATCAACGCCATGCCGCGATGCATGTAGTGGTCGTTCGGTGCATCAAGGATGGCATGCATATCGTTCCACACTTGAGAAGTGGAAAAATGGAAAGGTAGAACGCGACAGCAGAGGAAGAGAACAGTGGCTAACGAGGCTGGGAGGGGATCGAGCAGGAAGTTAATGCTCCACGCCTAAAGGTTTTGGGAAAACCTGATTTTCATAAGGTGACTTACTCACGCGCCAATATCCATCTGAACCAGCTACGACACATTTTTTTATCTGTTTGCATAGGTCCCACCTATCAGGAAGGATGGGCATGTACATGAACAGGTACAACTCATAAGTCTACCCGCATAGCCTTTTCGTTTAGTCTACCTAGCCGTCTAATCAACTACCTGCATGCCACTTCTCCCATTTACTTCTCCATCGGGAACCGATTTTCCTCGGCTTCTTCACCTCCCCTTCGTCTTCATTTGCATCCAAACCCCACTGCATTCACATTGTTTTAACCTCTTTAAATAATCATCTACTACTTCAGTTAGACTAGCCATCTAATCCTAATTCTCCAAACCATAGCCCCCCGTTCCAGCGGTTCCAAATGGCAAAAGAGACCGAGATGCAGGTTTTTAGCATCCAACATGTCCTCGTCGAAGGCTCGATGAGCATAGTTGCCACCATCACCGTCCACCCAAGGGTTGTTTGGCAGTGGATCAACAATGTATCCAACTCCCTCGAAAAGGTAGAGACGAGGGTCATTGGTCTCAACGTAGAGTACACGTAGCGTGCCCCTGGGAAGATCCAACGCGTTGCCGTCCTTCAACTGTGCCTCGAAGATGATGTTTTGGTGTACCACATCATACACTCGCCCTCCATACCAGTTGAGCTTCACGATTTCTTGTCTCAGGAGGACGTATACTTCTGTGGGGCAGCCATCGAGGGGGACAAACAGAAGCTGGAGCCGTACAACCATGATTTGAAAAGCATCGCTGACCTACAAACCAGAATCAAAATTCCTGTAGAAGATTGTGATGAACAGACACCATCCCTATTCGACGTAGCAAATTTTTTGCTCGGTACAAATCTTCAGAAGGGTGACGAGACAGTGGCATTAAGGTCGTCTGGATGGGAGAATTATCCCTTGACGTACGAGCGGATAAAATATGCTGGCCTCGATGCCCGTGTGAGTTTCGAGATAGCTGCAAGGTCCAAAGAGCTTATTGTGAAGCCGTCTCCCACAGAAAATGAGAACAACAACAACAACAACAACAACAACAACAAGAAGAAGAAGAAGAAGAAGAAGAAGAAGAAGAAGAGGAAGAAGAGGAAGAAGAAGAAGAAGAAGAAGAAGAAGAAGAAGAAGAAGAAGAAGAAGAAGAAGAAGAAGAAGAAGAAGAAGAGGAAGAAGAGGAAGAAGAAGAAGAAGAAGAAGAAGAAGAAGAAGAAGAAGAAGAAGAAAAGGCTGCACCACCAGGAGGGCATTATGGATGGATGAACTATTTCCTCTCTTGTAAAAAAAATTATTCCCTCTCGGTGTATATTGATATAGATGGACTATTCTGATGGTGTGCATTTCTTTGGAACAGAGTAGTAGCGTGGGTCCGCTTGACTATACGGAACTATTTATCCGCATATATAGCTTTCTCTGCTACTCCTTCCAGAGATCGGTATGCAGTGCATGTGTCCGTAGACATGACAGCTTGTCCGTGGAAGTTCAACTACGGTGACCATCATGTTTCATCTCGCGATTCCCACGACGCCTCTCCAACCCACGGCACCACGTCCCCCGACATGCGCCTCACCCCTCTCGGCCGCACCACCCCTCTGCCTTTATGTGCTTGACATTAGGGCCACCTAAAATGCGGCGGGCATCAGGTTTCTGCCACAGCCAAACGCAATTCCCACGATGTCGATCGAACCCATGACACCACACGTACCCTTACCTGCGGCTCACCCCTCTAGGCCCCCTGCCCCTCTGGCTTCTGCCTTCGGGAGCATTACATGTGGACCAGTCACCTATTGGGTCCACATGTTATTGACTCAAAGGTAGGTGTAGTAAGGCACTAAAGCTCAGTCCCGATGGCACTGAGAGGGAAATGTAACTCCTGCGCCAGGGCTTGTGGTGCTACCACTGCATGAACTCATGCCAAACTCGAGATTTGTTTCTTTACTATACATGCACGCAACGATTTAATGGACATTGTAATCTCAACATGTGATGGGGAGCTCTAGATTTGAATTTGAAACTTATAAAACAAAAAGATTCAAAACAAATAAACTGGGAGAGAGGGAGTATATCATAGGATGTGTCCCATACAAAATAAGTCCCCTAGTTTGTCACCACGAAGATGCGGTTAGAAAGGAGCACATCGTCTTTGTACTCGTACGGCAACAAATCGGCCGTAGACAGTATGGTCCGCCTTTGACCGCCATGTGCAAGGTTTGTGCTATCTTATTCAATCTAATTGTGGTTCCATTGTACCAATTCATGTGGTGGCCCGTTGCATGGCTGATCCCAATGCTGGACAAAGGTTCTACGTGAACGGTGTCACCGTTGTAAATGTTGTGCAAATTGATGTCGGTTCCCTCCCATACATATGCAAGCCAATCTCCACTCGCACCGATCCTAACCTGTGAAACAGTGGACAAGGGGAGAATTAGGAAATGGACACGGAAGTAGTCTTTAGAATGCATTTACTACGTGATCAAACTCATCTTACCTGCTCATCGGAGGAAATCCGAGTGCCCCTCAACGTCGGCATCTCAAGGGGCGTCAACTTGCAACTACGTCCACGCCGCGCTGGGGAGACCCCCAAGGAAACATCCTCGTGCGTTCCACGGAACATCAAGATGCATTTGTATGAGTAGTTTATCTTGTGAGAGAAAAGGATGAACGAGGGAAGGCCTCTAGAGATAGAGATGGACACTACTACTACCAATGTGCTGGCCCGTGCGTTGCAATGGATCCAAAGTAGTAGAATAATACTTGTTCACGTGCTTGAAATATAAACACTCTAGTTTTGATATACATGTGTCAGCAGACATGTCAGCTTGTCCATGGAAGTTGAACCACGGCGACCATCACGTTTCTTGTTTCTACGAGTGCCACACCCACACGCGGTTCCCACGATGCCGCTCCAACCCATGGAACGATGTCCCCCGACGTGGACATGGATCCTCTAATGTGGCTATCACTGCCTTGCCCTGCCTTTCCTTTGCTGATAGGTGGGACCCACGCTTATGGGTCCCACATGTCAGTGACGGAATGGTAGGATTGTTCGCGTCAGGGGATCCTCATCCCCCCAACGTGCCCCTCATACCTCTCAACCCCACCGCTCCTATGCCTTTGTGTGCATGACATGCGGGCCAGCTGAACTGCGGCGACCATCAACTTTCTACCATAGACACACCCGATTGGACGTGGTTTGCTTGCTCCGCTGCTGTGCTCCGGTCCGTACTCCCGCACCATCGAATTTTCATCCAGTGGCTGTGACACATTTCGTCCCGGGCATCAATCCTCAGCTGGAATACTTTTGTACTACAGGTAGTACCCGCCGGTGTGGCCATCTACGCCTCGTAACGCCCCGACACCCAGGTGTGGCACCCTCGCCATGGCCACGCCACCACCGGCCGGTTCACACTACTAGGAAAACCCTTACCAGTAGCGCTGGTTATTTTGCTATTAGTAGCGCAGGCTGGCACGCTACTGCTACGACGCTACAGCTACTTTTTAGCGATAGCACTTGTTTGAACCAGCACTACTGCTATCTGTATCTAGCAGTAGCGCGCATCTGCCCATCGCTACTGCTAATGCTAGTAGCGTGGCCCAACAAACAACGCAACTGGTAAGCAACGCTACTACTACTCCAATACCCCATGCTACTGCTAGTATTTTCTTTTTTTATGTTGCTGTATTTGTATTTTTACATGTTTTATACAGTTACAACATACACATACACTAGAACTATATGAAAAAGGAATGTCTCATCATCCTCATAGAAGTGGTACAACATAGTCTCATCATATCAAGATAGTCTCAACACAAATGATGTCGATCTCATCATCATCTCGAAATAACGATACAAGTTATAATGATGACATGTATCTTACATTGTCACCGTAGACACATGTTTCATCATCTACCTAAACTAAGACATACACGATAAGAGCGATCACGATGATCAAAAGCGGTATTATGTAGTAGTTTTTGTAGCGGCGCTGGTTCTGAATCCCCTGTTTTGCTATGAATCTCAAGTAACTAGCTTCGGCTTCCGCTCTGCTATGAAACCCTTTCTGGCTTCCGCCGGAGAAGCCAGAGACTTGGGCCTAACACTCTGGCCACTCATCATACACACCCGGAACATGCCCTACATACACGGCATACCACTTCCTCGCCATCATTGATCTATATACCTGTCAGAGATGCACATATATATACCATGAAGCGAATTCAACAAAATAGTTATGAAATAGAAGCAACATATATAGTAAACATAGTTAACAAATTTTATCGTACCGAAAGTAATTAACTAGAGCGCGGCACCATACATCTAATAGTTTCGTCGTACTAAGAGATTCGAAGTTTCATCGTACAGAAAGTAACAAGTAACTAAACAGACACATTGTTTTTAAGTAGTGCACTCTTCCCATCTGTCCATATCCGGGAGGACAGACCCAAGCTTAGTGAAAGGCATCATGTCCTGACACTGTAGGGCAATGCGAGTTCGGACGTCAGCTCGCGATATTGGGCAGGCGTAGAACATCCCATTCTCTTCGAGGACATCTTTGATGATGATGGACGCAATTTCCTGTTGGATCCGGTAGAAATCATTTCGAAGTCGATTATCCAGCACGGCTCCAAAGGCTTCGGCCCATCTCTGGATATGGGCATCGGATGAAGAATTCATGCAAAGTGATTGCACATCCCTTCTGTACTCCATCATTAGATGGATGACATAGAATCCATCACTCTCACTTCTTGTCTGTTGCTGGATGCAACAGAAGTCAGTCTTGTGGGTGAAACAAAGCCCGTCCTTATTTGTTTTTTTGTGTTGGATGTAGCCACCCCGCATGCTGAAGCCTAGCATAGCTCTGTCCATAACATACTTTATGTGTTTGTATTCTTCTGTATGTTCTTCGACGGGTCCAAATATAGAGCGCGGGAGTAACACGGGTAAAGAACAATGAGAACGGCACGACACCCCCCGCTGCGCAAAATACATGATCAAGTTTAGCCTCCATGCATGCAAAGTAACTATTGAAATGCACGAAAGGATGTATGTGTTATAGTGCTATCCGCGGATGACTTACCTGGGATGATAAGGTAGGAGAATCGTTTCTTTGTTATTATTGCTGACCAAGAATTCTTCGATGTACTAACTCACATATTGACGGTTGGCGTCGTTGACTGGCAAGAAGCCCTCATGCATGTAGTATGGGTCCTTGACCGCAAGACCGGTGACTTGCTCTCTCCTGACGATGTAGTTCATGTGCAGCGCATACAGGCGGACGAACGTAAAATCGAGTGTCCTCATTTGAAACATCTGGAAGATGTAATCAAACCTCATGAAGAAGAGGTCTGTGGGGCATGTGTGGACATACATCTTGCAACTGCTCGGCACATGAACCGTATAAAGTGGGTATCCTGGATCATCCGAGGCGAGGAGGCTTCTCTCTGTCGAAAGCACATGGTCATGGAGTCTCCTGAGATCCCCTTCTATGGCAGCTAGTGCATTAGCCGGTACCATTGGCTCTCCCGCGACATGGATTAATGGCGCATCTTTCATCGGTACATGGTCAACCTTGGTCGATGGCTGCTGGCTGCTAGAACCAACATTGCCAGCTTTATTGGATTTTCTTGCTGCCGGTCTTTTCCTCTGCTTCTTCTTGGTGGGCTGAGGTGCTGGTGGGTCTGTCAGACCCTCCCTGAGCACCACCCCTAGTGTTGCCGGTCTCAGCATTGGACGACTCTGGCTAAGTAGTTGAGCTTGGGTGGAGCCGGCATCTGGAGGCGTGTCCTGCGAGGATTGCATGAACAAAGACTTCTTGCACTCCCGAGGACGTTCCAGCTCTGGTACATGCATCTCATATTCATATGGTTGACTCGTTATTACTTCGTTGTCAAAGGCAGTATTGAAATACTGGTTAGGATGATCGTCAGCATCCTCTATGTCATGATCCCTATCCTCTTCCATGGGGCAGATGGCATCATCTGCCGGCGGAACGGTTGGCCCTCCTTCCTCATGTCTCTCGATCTCAGCAAGCAGCACAAACGATGGTTGTACTTGTGTAGGTGGTGTTGTGGTCATACCTTCATGAGGTCCCGTTGGTGTGCTCTCGTCCACCTCGACACGAAGAAGATTTTTCGGCCATAGGATCGGCCAATTTTTGCATTGGCCAAGCTGCGTGGGGGTCTCGTCATCCTCTCCATCGATTTGTATCGGACGAGGGAGACCCTCGTAGCCTGCTTTCACACTCGGCATGGAGACCCTTAAGGCGTTATCAGGCATCTGCTGGCGGTGAAACAATCAATCCTTAGGCTTCACTATAGTACCCTTCCCCACATCCACTAACCCGCCCTTCATGTTGTAAAGGAGGGTGCACGGAGTGGAGTCGTCCTACAAAGACAAATTAATTAATTAGTTGAGTTGATGAAAGTGCGACGACACATATTTACTATGAGGGCGTCGAGCTCAGCCAATGTCGATGGCCCGACATTCAAGCCAGAGATGGAGCTAGGGCTGCTATGAGAGCTGGGCGCAGGAGCAGGTGCTGGAGGAGGTGTGGGTGCGGTTGCTATACTAGGTACGGGTATGGGTGCGATGTTCATTGAGTTGCTCCCGGTGAAGCTAGGCATGGGAAATTCACTTGGTGGCGCATTTGGATTTTGTTGCACCCATGTGACCACTGTTGGAACCAAGGTTGTAAAGGCATCCACGAAATCAGATCTATAGGCAGCGATTATCTCAGCTTTGGTCTCAACTTTTGCTTTCTCCATCGCCCGTGCCACCTTCTCGTCGATAGTCACTTGACTGAACTTCTTTCTCTTTCTTTTGGCCTCGGGGTCAATGCTATAATAGTACTTCCAAGTGACCCCATCCCCGGCGCCATCACACGTCCATATTGCGGCCGCTGGCCGGGCGGGTGTCCCATCATTATGTTCATGGCCCGGTTGAAAGGAGTGTCCCACTTGTACTTCGCCAACGATTGAGTCGACTGAGTCGACGAGTCGCTCTCGGCCGCAAGCTTGTGTTACTCTCTCTGCAAAATGGACAGTGAATCATTTAACGAATGCGACTAGAATGTAGTAGACTTCGTTGATCAGAACCTAATATGTAAGGTGGTAAAAGGATAATTACCAGTAATCTCATGAATTTCCTAGTCGGCCCGTCGGTGAAAAAAATCTTTTTCTTGGGGTCCCATGAGAATCGGGCCCTGATGAAGTCGTGCTCCTGCTAGTCGGTGAACTCAGCTAATGGGTCTGGGATCCCCAGACATTCATGTTCTGCATCCTCCTTAGCCCACACGGGCCTCTTTCCCATGTAACCACGACTTCTAAGGCGGTGGTTCCCCATGTTCTTTGCCTGCAGCTGCTTGCCTCTCTCTGACCTGGCCTTGGCAGCTTCTTCATTGCATGTCTCCTTGAACTTTTCAAAATCCTCTATCGTAATTTTCAGATTGTCTGCAACAATCTCGGTGTAGGTTTCATGGTCTACTTGAATCGCCTTTTCACCCTAGTTTTCCAAGCGCTCAATGCGTTGCTGAACTTCCCTAGTGCTTTGTTGTTGATTTTTTTCATGGCATCATCATCCCATGGGTCAACTTCGTCATTACGACCGGGGAACAGGAATCTTGCGTGCAACCTAGTTAGAAGCAGCTTCTTCAACTGATCATTCTTCTGTATTTTGTGTTGTTGATGTTAGCGGTATCCCGTAGGATGCATGCTAGTTGGTTGCCGTAACACGTTGCCACTTCTCACGGCTCTATTGGCTCGAACTCGCCAGGGTGCACCGCCGTGACCACTAGTGTTTCGGTGCCGATCTCATTTCGGCGTCGTGTCCTCTTTTCCTTCTTTCCCTCACTGGCTTGAGAGGTCCCACCTTCCGTGCTATAGTTAGGAACATCATCAGTGCTAGTCTCAGTGCCGGTGTCGTTGGTGGCATCAGTGTCGGCGCCGGCGCCACCACCGTCGTCATCCGTCATGACAAGGCGGTCCGGACACCCAGCTTCTTGTCTCTCCTGATCCGCCAGAAAGTCGAGGTAGGCATGTGCTCGAACTAATTGGGAGTGACAACCTCCGACCTCATCGGTGTCGGTCACGTTTCCTAGGGTTCAATGTCATAGTCGTTTAATTATCGAGCTTCATATAATAAAGTGAATAATGACAAAAAAGTGAAGACCTTTGTTTTGCCAGAAATGTCGTTCATTCCTGTCGCGGCAAATCTCAAGCACTCGATATGTCCAACTTTCTAGCACAAGTCATGCCGAAATTCACGGAAAATTTCGGCATGACCTTTGCTAGAATGCACATATAGAGCTCCTGAAATTTGCCGGAATGGAAATGAATCAACATTTCCGGCAAAACATAGGTCACTTAGGTCAATATTTAGCAACACACTTGGAAATGAATCTTTCTAGCACATAGGTCACTTAGCAGCACACATGCATCAATTTCAGGCTATGTTTTGCCGAAACATAAGCTGCAAAACTGATCTCACTACATAGAAGATCTCAGTAGCAGCCAAATCATCACACACACACTGAATTAACTAAATCATGCATGATTCAGTTAACTGAATTTACTGTCAATAGCAGCAGCACACATGCATCAATAGCAGCAGCACACATGCATCAATATTAACACTAACTGAATTTCAAAAATTAACTAAGCAGCAGCACACCAAATATTTAACTGAACAGTGTGCTCTGACTAAATTTCAAAAACAGCAGCAGCACACATGCATCGATATTAACACTAACTATCACTGGGCTAACACTAACACTAACAGCAATTAACTAACTAGCACTAACAGCAAATTAAGCTAACTAACACTAACAACAATTAAATTAAGCTAACTAACACTTGGGGGGGAGGGAAAGGAACCTGTCTAGTGCTAGCTGGTGCGTTGCTGGGCGTCGCCGGCTGCTTCACAGAGGGAGGCGCTGAAGGGGTCGGGGTCGGTGGCCGGCTTCGGGGTCGCCGGGGTCGCTGATCTGCAGAGAGCGGAAGGGGGTCAGAGAGA
>NC_041391.1:512021749-512045011 GCF_002162155.2 Triticum dicoccoides
GCGGGGTAGGGTTGGCGTCGGCGGCGGGGTGGGCGGGACGGGGCGGGGCTGGCGTCGGCGGCGGCGTGGGCAGGACGGCGTCGACGGTGGAGTCAGAGGGGATCGAGTGGAGCGAGTGAGAGAGAGTCAGAGGGGATCGAGCAGACCGGTGCTATAGCTAACTTAGCTATAGCGCATGTTGGCAAAATGCGCTATAGCTAACTTAGCTATAGTGCTAGTCCAGCAAAAACGCGCTACTGCTACTTCTTTTCTTTATTTATTTTTATTTTCCTTTTTCTTAGCTACAGCGCTTCCCTGGATAAAACGCGCTACTACTAACTCTTTTTTTCTTTTTCTTTTTTTATTTTCATTTTTATTTTTTATTCTTCTTGCATTTCATTTTCCACAACTTATTAGTTCCTTTTTCTTTTTCTTTTCATTTCATTTTGCAAAACTTCCTTTCTTTTTCTTTTTCTTTTTCATTCGTTTGCACTTTTCCTTTTCTTTTTCTTTCATTTTGCAATATACCATTGTTACCCTCCGGATAATAATTAGTATAATATATATCTTACATCATTTGACCACTATCGGTGGTATACAAAATAGCTAGACACACACAAACTTTAGGATTAGTTTGTCAGCTTGGGCGACGACGACGCTTCAGACTGATCTTCTTCCCTCTTTTGTTCGTTGTCGAGTAATTGAGCCCATGGTCGTGACTTTTCCTTCTCCAGGGATTACGATCTTTCTTAGGTAATGTAGTCTTCATTCTTCTTTTGACAAATGTTTCGTTGTCATCAGCATCATCTTCCCTCATCGGATCACCATACTGGTCATAGTCTTCCTCGTTGGCGACTCCATCCATTCCGGCGATGCTCCTTTTGCTTCTCCTCACGACAACACGGCTAGGATTGATCGGATCAGTTATGAAGAAACATTGTGTCACGTGTTTAGCGTGTACCCATGGCTCATTTTTGGCGATGGCATTGACGGTACCGCTATCATCGGAGTCGGGTATACACATGGTAGTGAAATGTCGGTTTTCTCTGTGTACATTTTTAGCCCATCTGACACAGAACGCCGTCGCATTATGCAATCTAGAGTAGTTAAGCTCCCATATCTCTTCGACCCTTCCGTAATATCTTTCAATTACATTCCTGGTCATGGCTTCCATCGTCACCCCTGAGTTTTGATCATCACTGTTTTTATCTTTCTCCTCCGTGTAGAACGTGTATCCGTTGATATCGTATGCTTGATAAGTCGCGAGGTTGGTCGAGGGGCCATGTGCTAAGGCGTATATGCGTGTTCCGTTCGGACAACCCTCTTTCGGGGGATTAGCCAGAACTCACTCTTTGAACCAACACAAGAAAGTGGAGTTGTGCTCTCTAATAACTTCAGCGTCCGTCCTGTGCACCCCACGGTCACGGTACTTCTTTGCGATGGTCTCTTTGTGCAGTGTCAAGAAATCTTCTAGCACATCTAGGTGTTGTAGCACTACTAAGTTTGCCCTATCAAGGTCATTTTGTCGGCCCGAGCGTAACACATTCACATCCCTATGACCGTTGGTGTGACCTTCGCCTTCGAGCCTTCCACAGTGCTTGTTGACGGGCAAACCAACAACAGGGTCTTTGGTCAGATAACACTCACAGAAAGAGATGCACTCTTTGGTCAGATATCCCTGGGATATGCTTCCATTTGGACGGGACATGTTACGAATGAATCCTTTGATTACCCCATTCATCCTCTCGAACGGCATCATGCTATGCAGGAATGTCGGCCCTAGGTCGATGATGTCGTCCACGATATGGACACATAGATGCACCATGACATCAAAGAACGTGGGCGGGAAGTACATCTCTAGCTCATTCAGTATGACAACGATCTCTTCCTGTAGCCTATGGAGTTGCTTCACACTGATCGACTTTCGAGAGATAGCATCAAAAAAGTGGCATAGGTCAGTAAGCGTCTCACGCACATGTGTGTCCATAATCCCTCTAAGTGCAACCAGGAGTAACTGCGTCATCATCACATGACAGTCATGAGACTTCATCCCACTGAACCTTTTTTTCTTAGTGTCCAGATATCTGCTTATCTTCCCATAGTATCCGGAACTAACTTTGATTCCGGCAAGGCACTTGAACAATTGATTGACCTCCTTCGGATCTAAGGTGAAGCAAGACGGGGGGCAATATTGTTTTTCCTTGTTGTTTACTTTTTTGCCCCTATCTTCCGTCTCCATCTCCGTATCGGTCTCCTCTGATGACCTTTTACCGGGCATTTGAAGATCTTTCCTGATTTCAAAAATTCCAAGTTTTTTCTTGCCTTCTGCCCATCCTTCGTCCTCTCCGGCATGTTCATCAATGTTCTAAGCAAACTCTCAAGGATATTTTTTGTGATATGCATTTGATCAAGGCTATGAGGCGTGTCGAGTATGGGCCAGTATTCCAAGTCCCAGAAAACAGATCTCGTCTTCCATATCTTCAGCAGGGGCTCCGACACCTTTTTCTTCATCTTTCCCGGCGAGGGGCACTCTTCCCAGTTCTTCAATAACTCATATATTTCTGCACCACTACGCTTACGTGGAGGACCTCGATGCTCAGCCTTACCATTGAATAGATCTCCACGCTTTCTCCATGGGTCATCCTTCTCGAGCCATCTTCGATGCCCCATGTACACAATTTTCGAAGACCCGCCATCTTTTGATAGCTGCAGAGAAGTTGTATCATCCATGCACCTCGTGCATCCGCAATGTCCGTGGCACTCCTGGCCGGTGATATAGCCGTAACCGAGATACTCCTGCACCGTCATGATGTAGAAATACTCTCCTTTGCTTGCATCCCATGTCTTGGCCGGCGTTGTCCATAAGGTCTGTAACTCCTCTTTCAGTAACCCGAGATACAGATTTATATCATTTCCCGGTTGTCTCGGCCCTTGAATAAGGATAGCCATGTGTATGTATTTTTCCTTCATGCACAACCAGGGGGGAGGTTGTACATCCATACAAACACGGGCCATGTGCTATGATTGGTGTTCTGGTTGCCAAATGGATTCATGCCATCACTACTAGCGCCAAGCACGATGTTCCTTGGATCATTTGCGAAAAATTCAAATTCAACATTTAATGCTCTCCACTGGCTAGCATCTGCGAGGTGTCTCAGCTTCGTTTCATCTCCGTCATATGGCTTCACCCTCTCCGTGTGCCAGCGCATAAGCTTTCCTTCCTTAGGATCTACGAAATACGCCTGTAGACGCGGAGTGATCGGAAAGTACCATACAACTTTCTGTGGAGCTTTCTTTCTGGCCTTTTTATATAGTGAAGCATTGCACTTTGGAAAGATGATTTTTTCCGCGTGCTTGTTCCGATATATGATGCAATCATTGATGCATGCGTGATATCTAATATGTGGTAGATCAAGAGGGCACACAATTTTCTTTGCCTCCTCGACACTAGTAGGACACAGCCTTCCCGCGGGAAGAACCTTCTTTAGGTACTTCAAAAGCTCATCCAGGCTTGTATCTGTCCATTTGTTCTTTGCCTTCATCTTTAGAAGTTCTAGTGTGAAACTCAAGCGGGTCACCTCGGGATTATTGCAACCATCATACAAAGGAGTCATCGAGTCTACCTCCAGTTGCGCCAGTTTGGCCTCCTCTCTAGAAGCAGCTCTGTCGCTACTCGTCTTCTTGTGAAGCAGGTCTCGAACATGCGGGTCCCGCATGGCTGAACTTAGTAGCGACAAATACGGTCGCGTGTCCGCGTCTTCTCCGCCTTGAACTGCCTCTTTGCCATCGACATTTCCGAGGCCGTCTTCCTCTTCGGGCACATAATCGGTCATCTCTTCGTCTGGTGGCCCCATGTCGTTATTTCCTGCCCCGTCGACGTGCTCATCATCATCATCATCATCATCATCTTCTTCTTCTTCACTTATCCACCGTGTATGGCCATGCATGAAACCATGCATGAGCAGGCGCGCCTTGAATTTACCACCCTCAAAGGGGTCGAGCCTAACTCTTCCTTTGCATTTTCGACACAGACATAAAACATCCCTCAGTGTTTTTTCATACATGTCATCCACAGTGGATTGCCAGTATCTTTCCACCATCCTTCCATTGACCTTCATGATCACCTGCGGGCGGAGCAAATATTATAACCACGTATATATGCATGCATGGATCAAATGCATACAAAAATTTGGCATGACCTTCCCTAAACATAGGACATATTGAGTTTGCATGCCCGAAATTCGCTGAAACAGAATTGAATCGACATTTCGGCAAAACATAGGCAACTAATGTCACCCACATTATTTCATCAAATGCACAATGTAGGCAACTCAAATTATGCCACACACAATTCGGTATATTCTCATATCGCCCATATATATAGTTTCGGTCCTATCCACACAAACACTTTTTTTGCTCACCTATGTGTCGAGAGGGATATCGAGCACCATTCTTCTTAATTACCTAGTAGCTCTATAGATATATTCCTCTAACTAGCTAGCTAGCTAGGGAGAGAGTGGGAGGAGAGGTAGAGGATAAGAGGGAAGACATTAATGGAAGGGGGTGGTGGAGGGCAAAGAAGAGGGGGAAGGAGGGCATTAATGGAGGGGGTGGTGGAGGGAAAAGAAGAGGGGTGTGGTGGAGGGGCAAAGAAGAGGGGGTGATGGAAGGGCAAAGAAGAGGGGAAGGGAGGGCTCTAATGGAGGGGTGGTGGAGGGGGAGCATTGGAACAAGCAAGGTGCAAGGAAAGGGGGAGAAAGGGAAGGGGGACGAAGAAGAAAGGGGAGGAAGGAGAGGAAAGGTGGTAGGTGGCTAGCGGGCATAGCAGTAGCATGGGTCTACTATGCACGCTACTGCTATGGCAGCTTGCAAAATATCTACGACTGGTGGTGCACTACCTATAGCGTGGGCCAAAATAACACGCTACTGGTAAAATTTTATAGATAGAAAAAATAACAGTAGCGTGTTTATATCAACAAGCACTATAGATCAAAATCTAACAGTAGCGCTGGTTGGGCGACAAGCGTTGCTAATATTTTGTGATCAGATATTGTGGTGTGTTACACTTAGCAGTAGCGTGAGTTTAGGTAACAAGCGCTGCTGCTAAAATATACCAGTAGCGCTCTTTCTAGCCAGCGCTACTACTAAGTACTAGTAGCCTTGGGTCACAAACAAACGCTACTGGTAAACTTCTATCTATAAGCGTTTTCCTAGTAGTGTCATCTTGAACGAGTGAGTCGCGAACCACGCCACCACCATGAGAATGACATGTGGGCCAGCCGCATTCAAGGTCTGCATGTCATTGACTTATAGGCCGGGCACTAAGCTACTGAAGTTCGGTCCCGTGGGCCCCGAGAGGGAAATGTAACTCCTGCGGTAGGCCTTGTGGTGTTCCCGCAGTACGAGCTCATGCCAAAAATGGAATTTGTTTCTTACTACTACCAACTAGTACTAGCAAGGTACACGTGCATTGCACGCATGAGATTCTGGTGGTTTGTGCATTATGTTTCTACATGTGGAGTTTTCTAGATTCTACATGTGGCAAAATCTGGTGGAATGTAGATCATATCCAATGGCAAGTAGTGCTCGGATTTGTCATCTTTGTACCATCGGATTGGCTTCATCCAATGACCAACTTTCAAAGTTATACACACACTATATAGGGGTATAGATATAGATATAGATGTTTGGTTTGCAGCCTAAGGTTGCCACGCCTATGCTTAGGCGTGACACAATATCTTAGGCATGTGTTTGGTTCATTGCTACACTTGTGGCTTGCCACACTTTTCTAGCTACATGGTCCACATGTCATAGACTCAACTTCTTGCCAAATCTTGCCACACTTGTGGTGCCCATTTTGTTAGCCACATTTTTTGTGGCAGACACAGCGGTTTTTTGGTTTTAGGCCTAGCAATGCCACACTTTATCATACAATGTTGCCAAACTTGCCTAAGGTTAGGGGCTGTTTGGTTAGTAGGGTTGTTTGAATTGTGACTATTTTTGCCATATATTGCCACATGATTTTTGCCACACTTGCCACACTTGCCTTAGTTGAGTTGCTTTTGTTAGCCACACTTTTGCTTGCCTAAGGGAATCTTGCCGCACAGTTTGTGTCTATGACATGTGGGGCTCACTGCTCATAAAAAAATCTTTGCCTTAGGTGTGGCTAGAACCAAACACCTACCTAACTTGGTCAAACTTGTCTAAGGTTAGTTGTGGAAAAGCGTGGCAAGGTGTGGCTAGGAACCAAACAGCCACTAAGATTGCCAAAGATTGCCACACGTAAGGTTAGGCAAGTTTGATTAACTTAGGTGAGTGTTTGGTTCAAGCTACACCTTAGGCAAGCCACACTAAGGCCCCACATGAAATACACACAAAAAATGTGGCAAGATTCCCTTAGTCTTGCCAACTTGTGGCTCTCATTTTGAAGAACTAATAACTTTGCCTAAGCTTAGTTGTGGCAAAGTTAGTCATGAATTAAGTTCAACCATAGAGTCTTCTAGATTATACATGTGGCAGAATCTGGTGGATGATATCCAACGGCCAGTAGTGCTCGGATTTGCCATCTTTGTACCGTCGGATTGGCTTCATCCAACCACCAACTTTCAAAGTTTTTCACACACTCTATAGGGGGTATAGATATAGATGTGTCGGTCCGTTGCAATGGATCCAAAGTATATCTATTTAGTGGAGTGCACTCTAAACACATTATCTATTTATTTTTCTCTAACCTTTCGTAGCCATGCAACCAAACCACATAAGCTTCATGGGTGCCGCCCACATCATATTATTCATACTACGTTGATTGAAAAAAAAGATAAGTCACCCAGAACAAGATCTTCCTGTTTTTTGTTCCTACGATGTTGTGTCGTGCACGTACCTACTAGTTGTATAGTGGTAGTACTAGTAATATAGTATTAGGAGTACAAACTTGGTACTAGTAGGAGTAGTACTAGTACGGAATGCTCCTACTCTATCAACGAGCCCCATCTGACACCAAATTTCTTGGCTTCCATGCTACAGCTAGATCTTCCCCTCGTTTTTGTTTTCCAACCCGGCGGCGGGCGGGGTGTCGGTTTTCTCAACGGTGGTCCCACATGAAAGTGAAAATTCTAGGCAACACGCCTTCCCTAAGCTAAGTTGTTCCGGAAGGGCCATGGAGTACTCCCGATTCCCGGGCGTGTGGGGGTGCGACGCGAACGCGGCAGGCCTTTTCCTTTTACTAGCAATCACTACAAAAAAATACACTTCCGTGATGATATGTGTTTGTCACAGTAGGTCGCGTTTTTTGTCATGCATGTACATCCATGACAAATTTATGACAGAATCAAGATAGTCATACATGTGTTGTCGTAGAAGTGTTCCATGACATTACCAAAATTATCATCACGGAAGTGTCCACTTCCATGACGATAAATCGCGCGTCACAGAAGTGCGTTCGTCAAGGGTGACCGACACGTGGCATCCACCATAACGGGGGTCGGATTTTCGATCCAATAACCCATTAACAGCCATGACCAATGCCGATTTTCCACGTGTAAAATTCTCATTGGCTGACGGATCCACGTGTCAGCTCCGCGTTGGCATAGGTGTCACTCATCCAACGGTCGAGATGGGCCTATGATATGTTGACACGTGGATCGGCCCAAAAGTGGCCCACAAAGTTTAAATGGGCCGGCCCAACCAAAGGCCCATAAGATTTAGCGGACCATAATGGGCCGGCACAGCTAAAGGCCCTCAAAATTTAGCGGACCATAATGGGCCGGCCCAGCTAAAGGCCCACAAGATTTTGTGGACCACAATGGGCCGGCCCAGCTAAAGGCCCACAAGATTCTGCAGACCATAATGGGCCGGCCTAGCTAAAATCCCACAAGATTCTGCAGACCATAATGGGCCGACCCAGCTAAAGGCCCAACATTCTCTTTCAAATCGGCCCATCAATGGCCTGGTATAAACTTGTCATCAATGCGGCCCATGGTCACTTCTAGCCTGTTAACAGTCCGCTAAGTAATTGGGCCGAATTACGGCCCGGTGTATTTCCGGCTTGTTAAAGGTCCATAAACGACCGTGAGGGATTTGGGTCATATTCGGCCATGTCTGTCATTCGGCCTGTTAGAGGCCCACTATAGATTTGGCCCACTTGCGGCCTGTTGTCATTTTCGGCCCGTTAACGCCGGACGTAAACCATGGGCCATATGTGGCCCAACATCATATCGGGCCCATTAACGGCCCATATAAAAATGACGATAATCTAGCCCGACCGAAGTTCCGGCCTGTTAAAGGCCCGTGTATTAGGTCGGCGCATTTACGGCCCGTCCGAATTTCGGCCTGTCAAATATTCGCATCGTAAATGGGCCACCATTTCGGCCTGCTAAGTCCAGTGGGTTATTTGGCACAATTAGGGCCCAATCTCACTTTCAGTCTATTAAAGGCCCGTGTTTTTTATGGGCTCGACATATTTACACCTGTAAGCGGCCTACTTTTACTAAGGGCCCAAATTATGTTTAGGCCTGTTTAAGCCCAGATATTTTTAGTGGGCTACATGCCAATTTCGGCCCGTAATCGTTTTTACCCCAATTGGAATGGGCCCGACGAATGTTGGCATGTTGGCTCCTACGAAGCTTTCGTCCGAATACATTACTAAGATAAACCTACACTATACAAAAATAGCGTCATAATTACTGCAGCCTACGGCAGCATCATAAATGTTGTATCACAACAAAATTAATTCCAATCATACAACAAAAGGCCTGTTGGCATAAAGTTTACAGTCCTTCTAGATAAAAGCACCATCAGATGTATAGAAGCACGGATCATTTGACCTGAGTGCTTATTTTTCAGGCTGTAGAATCTGATGGAGCAGCACGATCTCCACCTTTTTCTGCCATTGCTCTTCAACAACGAAGCGAATGTCTGATAGTCTGGTTTCAAAACCATTCATATCTTGACGGCATTTCTCAACCACTATTCTTGTTCCCGAAACAACGTCCATTAGGGATTGTACTTGTGTCTGGAGCACAGATGTATCACTATGTCTATCAGGAAGATTTTGTTCAGTAGGCGATTTGGACAAGGTTACCTTGACAACCAACCCAGAATTGCGCGGGAAGGTGCTTTTTGCACTGTTAGTGGAGGGATACTAACGCACTGCAGCAAGAGCTGACATTGTGCCTGTAGTAGCCTCGTCACCTTCAGGTGGTTGTGGCTGTTCAATCATTTGTTCCATAGCTTCCTGAAAGTTTGAACTTGTAGATTAGTGTACCAGTGAGTTACCAATGAGACAAAAACAAACAAAGTAGGTTAAACGTTTATACATAACTTATTTTGGTGAACTACTGTAATACATTAGCATGTATTGTAGTGCCAACTACATAATAAAATCACTTTCGGAACATATGTCCATGTAGCATGCCTACTGTATTGTCTATTTCCTCACATTCATTGATATCTAAGGATAAAGAGACATGGTTTAAAGTAGGATGAACATAGTATGACATCATTCATGGGCAAACATATATAAAACAAACAGGCTATTTTATCATTGTGTGCGCACGTGAACATAACAACTAGATTACAGATCAAGACCAAACGAATATCCTTCATCTCTTTTAAACCATGTAAGGTGAAATGATACGTTAAGACAACTGTGTATAAAAGTGAACAGAGTAACTGACATTGGCTGCAAATCAAGTACTTAAATGAACACATCACAGTACGAATCAGTTCAAGGCAGGAGGAGTAAGGACTTACAACAGCGGCTTGAACTAGTGTGCTCATGCCCTTCATCTTGCTGGTGTGGCAATCCTTGAAGATATTCACTACATTCGGTTCAGGTTCTTTTTGGTCCGCACGGGCTTTCCGCTGTATTTGGAACAAGTCAATACAGATACGATAATATGGCACAAAAAAAGAAGGAAGTAGCAGCTATTTACAAGAGCCTCGCAGTGTGCAATATAGCTACAAGATCCCGTTGTCTGTTGGAATTTCACTTTAGAATGGTTGGTTTTGTTCTTCAAACAGTTAGCCTAGAAGAAGATACACTTGTAAGGCACATACATAAATACAAGTTCAATATGTGGTCTGATCAAATACATATAGCCTACCTGATACTTTGGATCAGACCAGTGTTTAACGAGGGTTGTCCAGTCTTCATCTGTAATATATTCCACTAGAGATGTTTGGGTGATTTCATTGTTAGCCTTGCCTTCAAAGTGAGATTTTCTAAGGTGGTACCGATACTGTCGCAGAGCAGACTGAAAAACATGAGTGCATGCTTGTTTAGTTGCATCATCTTTCGGATCCAACTTGAACCTCATCTGTTGAAAAAAGAATGTGAGTCTTATTAGGAGGAAGCTAGAAAGTATGGGACAAAGCAAGACAATATTACTAATTGCGATGAATAACATTACTTACAGATAAATGGTCAAGGAAGGTGTTAAACTGGGTATTGTCTTTCTCATTCCTGTACTGGATCCACGTTGGGAGGATGCGCGCATGACACCTAACGGCAACGGCTACCTCTGATACTAACTTGGCTGACTCTGTAGCATCACGTGGCCTTTTTAAACCTGCCTCAAAATGGATCTCCATTCTTCCTTCTTTAGATTTTGTTAATCTATCAAGCATTATCCCTGATGTCTGTTTCCGCTTGCGCCGTGGTGCTAGTTCAACAACGAATATGGAAAGTGTTAGTGTACATCAAACTGTGAGAGTACATATAAAGGAGCATGCAACTGCAACTTGACTCGGTCAGGTACCATCTTGGTGTTGATGCTCATGAGGTCCATCTGATCTTGCCAAGTCTTGTTGTGTCAACAGTGCTTCGGAAGTAGTGTTAGGTGTGAAGGCAGCTTGGGAATTGGCCAGTTCCGGAGCAAACAAACGAGTAACTAGTTGAGATACTGGTACAGTTGAAGCGGATGCTGCAGCTGGTGGAGCAGGTGATACTGTGTTTCTAGATTTAGCCGGTGGACTTAGACCTTCTACTGCACTATAAGTACCAGCAGAATCTCGACGGCAAAGCCTTTTCCGTTTCACCCGACGAGTAACAGCACTCCCTACTATATTATTTTCCTTGCTCTTTTTTGACTTCGCCATGTCAAGCTGTACGCACAACACAAAAATAAAATCACTCTTCAGAACTCATTGATGCATGATACAGACAAGCAATACTTTGATGTAAGACAACCGTATGAGGATGGAATATGTAAGAAAAACAGGACGGCATGACATATTCACAGCTACGATGTGCAAACTAAGCAGAAGGATTTTCAAGAAAATAGAAGTAATGCAAGCTAGACACCATATGAAAGATGCAACCAATGTTACTTTGCAAGTTAAAAGTGTCTTGTCATAAGTGGCAATTCGAAAAATTAGAAGCAGTACAACGTAGAAATCAATGCAAGATGCAACCACTATCAAACTGCCTTGTTAAAAGCATCCAATCATGAGTTACTGATGCGGGATACACAACAGCAGTACTTTCATGTAAGAACATGGTATGATAGATACATGCAGTTTATTCTAGACACAGTAAGCCATGTCATATGCACATGTATAACGTATAAACTCAGCAGGTGCAATTTAATCAAAATAGAAGAAATACAGGCTAGACAACATATGCAACATGAAACCAATTATCACACTGTCAACTTAGAGCAAGCACCTGCGATGGTGGAGTGCGGGAGATGAACTCATCATGTAGACTTGGGACTTCAACTTCATTAGCAGTAGCAGAGGCAAATCTAGAGAGTCTATGATTGTCAGTGCGAAGTAGCACCAACATCCCCTAACTTACTCTTTTCCTTCCTATTTTCTGATATTGCCTTATGAAGTCAAAACCACAAGAAGATGAATAAAATTAGCTCTGCATAACTGGTTGATGCATGATACGGACGAACACTACTTTGATGTAAGACAAGCGCAGGAGGATGGAATATATACAAAAAAAGACAGCGTTTCATATTCACACGTACGATAGGAGGATGGAATATGTATGAAAAAATAGTAAGCGAAAGGCATTTCAACAAAATTAGAAGAAATGAAAGCTAGGCACCATATGAACATGCAACCAATATCACTCTATCAGGTAAAAAGTGTCTCGTCGTAAGTGCCATTTCAAGAAATTAGAAGCAGTACAAGCTAGAAGATAATGCAAGATGCAACCTACATCACAGTCCCAAGTTAAATGTGTCTTATGGGTAAGTGATCGTTGCAGGTATAAGTTGTAAGCTACGCAGATGCAATTCAACATAATCAGAAGCAATACAAACTAGACATCATACGGAAAATGCAACCACGTATAACAGTTCCAACTAAGAGCAAGCACCTGTGATGGTGGAGTAGGGGAGATGTGCTCATCGTGTACACGTATGTTCTAGAAACAGGAACACGTGTCATATTCACAGGCATTATCTGTAAAGTAAGCAGATGCAATTCAAGTTAGAAGTAATACAAGCTATACATCATACGCAACATGCAACCACATATAATAGTGTCAAGTTAGAGCAAGCACCTGTGATGGTGGAGTAGGGGAGATGTGCTCATCATCTACACAACTACGTTGACTGTCCAGCCATGTGTTGTCTTGTGAATCTTGTTCGGAGGATGGCGGAGAAGAATCTGTAGAGACCCCCTGTTTGAGTTGCTCCGAAGGACCACCATCATCCACTGCCGGACTAATTTCCTTCAGCTGTAATGATTTTGCATTGTGAAGTCAAACCGATAAGAGAAAGGAATAAAATTCGCTCTTCAGAACTCATTCATGCATGATACTGACGAACACTACTTGGATGAAAGGCAAACACATGATGCGAGGATGGAATATGTATGAAAAACAGGATGGTGTGACATATTCACACCTATGATGTGGTAACTAAGCAAAAGGCATTTCAACAAATTAGAAGCACTACAAGCTAGACACCATATGAAAGATGCAACCAATATCACTCTGCCAAGTTCAAACTGTATGGCGTCTCAACAAATTAGAAGCAGTATATGCTAGAAATCATATGCAAGACACAACCAATATCATAGTGGCGACTTAAAGGTGCCTTATCATAAGTTACTGATGCGGGATATGCGAGAATAGTAGTCTGATGTAGAAACAGGAACACATGTCATATTCACAGGCATTATGTGTAAAGTAAGCAGATGCAATTCAACAAAGTTAGAAGCAATACAAGCTAGACATCATACACAACATGGAACCACATATAATAGTGCCAAGTTAGAGCAAGCACCTGTGATGGTGGAGTAGGGGAGATGTGCTCATCATCTACACAGCTACGTTGACTGTCTAGCCTTGCGTTGTCTTGCGAATCTTGTTGGGAGGATGGCGGAGTAGAATCTGTAGAGAACCTTCGTTTCAGTTGCTCGGAAGGACCACCATCATCCAATGCCTTGCCAATTTCCTTCAGCTTTATTGATTTTGCATTGTGAGGTCATACCGACAAGAAAAAGGAATATCATTCGCTCTTCAGAACTCATTCATGCATGATACTGACGAACACTACTCTAATGAAAGGCAAAGTCATGATACGAGGATGGAATATGTACGAAAAAATGGACATCTTGACATATTCACACCTATGATGTGGTAACTAAGCAGAAGGCACTTCAACAAATTAGAAACACTGCAAGACACCATATGGAAGGTGCAATCAATATCACTCTGCCAAGTTAAAAATGTCTCGTCATAGGTGGCATTCATCGAACTAGAAGCAATACATGCTAGAAATCATATTCAAGACGCAAACCAATATCACACTGCCAACTTAAAGGTGTCCCATCATAAGTGACTGATGCAGGATACACAAGAAGAGTAGTTTCATGTAAGAACATGGTGTTATAGACATATATAGTATGTACCAAAAATAGGAAAGCGTGTCATATTCACATGTATCATGTGTCAGCTAAGCAGATGCAGTTTACACTAATTAGGAGCAATACGAGCTAGACACCATATGCAACATGCAACCAGATATCACACTGCCAAGTTAGAGCAAGCACCTTGGACGGTGGAGTAGGGGAGCGGAGACTTGGACCATGTAATGCACTATCAGTACAAGGAGAATTGGTACAGATGCTCCTTTTACGTTGCTGCAGAGGACCACCATCATCGCCTTCCTTACTCTTTTCCTTCCTCTTTCTTGATTTTAGCCTTGTCAAGTCAAACCCACAAGAAAAAGGAATAAAATTTGCTCTTCAGAACTTATTGATGCATGATACTGACGAACACTACTTTCATGTAAGGCAACCGCATGATAGGAGGATGGAATATGTATAAAAAACAGGACGGCGTGACATATTGACATGTATGATGTATAAAGTGTAAACTAAGCACAAGGTGCTTGAACTTGTTAGAATCGATGCAAGCTAGAAACCATATGAAAGATGAAACCAATATCACTCTGCCAAATTAAAAGGGTGCCCTCACAAATGTATTTGACCAAATTAGAAGCAATACATGGCAACAGGCTAGAAATAATATGCAATATGCAACGAATAAAGGTGACTCATCGTAAGTAATTGATGCAGGATACAGAAGATAGGTAGTTTTATGTAAGAACAAGGTTAACACATAGATGTAGTGTGTACCAAAAATAGGAAGGCATGTCATATTCACAGGTATAGTGTGTAAACTAAGAAGATGCAATTTACCCTAATTAGAAGCATTACAAGGTAGACACCATGTGCAACATGCAACCACATATCACACTGCGAAGTTGGAGCAAGCACCTGTGATGGTGGTGTAGGGGAAGTGTTGTCTTTAGGTACAGAGCAACGTTCAATATCTTCATTTAGGCTTGCTGTTTCTTGAGAATCATGTGGAGAGGATGAAATTGCATTCTTTATAAGAGTATTGCGTCTCATATTAACCCACGCGCGTGACTGTCTCATCATAAGCGATAGACGCAGGATACACAAGAACAGTAGTTTGATGTAAGAACATGGTGTGATAGGCAGATGTAGGATGTACCAAAAACAGGAAGGCGTGTCATATTCACATGTATAATGTGTAAGCTAAGGAGATGCAATTTAAAAAATTAGGAGCATTGATGAGGGATACACAAGAGAAGTAGTTTGATGTAAGAACATGGTTAATAGAAAGATGTAGTATGTACCAAAAACAGGAAGGCATGTCATATTCACAGGTATAATGTTTTAACTAAGCAGATGCAATTTACCCTAATTAGAAGCATTACAAGGTAGACACCATATGCAACATGCAACCACATATCACACTGCCAAGTAAGAGCAAGCACCTGCGATGGTGGTGTGGGGGAATTGCGGTGATCAACTAGAGAGCTATGTTGACTATCTTCATTTAGCCTTGCTGTTTCTTGAGAATCATGTGGGGAGGATGACACTGCACTCTTTAAACGAGTAGGGCGTCTCACAGTAACCCACCCGGGTGACTGTCTCATCATAAGTGATTGACGAGGGATACAAAAGAGCATTAGTTTGATGTACGAACATGGTTAGTAGACATATGTAGTATGTATCAAAAACAGGAAGGCATGTCATTATCAAAGGTATAATGTGTAAAGTAAGCCGATGCAATTTAACCAAACTGGAAGCAATACAAGCTAGACACCATATGCAACATGCAACCACATTTGATAGCGCGAAGTTAAAACAAGCACCTGGGATGGTTGTGTGTGGCAATTGAGATCATCAACTGCAGAGCTACTTTTACTGTCTCCAACTGCTGACACTGCACCCATTAGAGCGTTGAAACGCTTACTGCTTATCTTCGAATTACACTGGAGCGACTTCTGTCTTTTCTTTTCTGCATTCATCAACACTGCGTCAGAGTCTGAAATACCCATGCATAAAAAACAATAGTGTGAGTATGGGTGAAGTGTGTGCACAATTAGTACAGTGTAAAGGTAGCAGATAGCAGGTCGGTGAGAAATAAATGACGGGAGACATATGATAGCTCTACAACATGCATGGCACACTCAATTACTATAGGATTCTATGAAAATAATAGTCGACTAAAAGCAAATAGGTCAGTTCATTTTTTCTGCACCGTCCGATGTACAAAGAACGGGGAGATCGCCTTCATCTACCTCCAGCCAGTCAGTGTTAACGATCTTCCTCGAAACGCCAGCGACCACCGGCCCAGTATTCCTCCCCTGCCTGCGCCCTCCCCTTGACCTCACCGCACCGCCGTGCTTGGCACCGCCCCCCCGGCCATCCATTCAAGTCCCGCCGACCTCCAGATCGGGCGCAAGCAGCTCCTGCGCCCCACACCCTTATGATAGACATTAATGCGCCGCTTCCCCGGGGAACAGGCAGACTAGGTGCTCCGCGCGCCTAAGCGGGTGCTGCTTCTTTTAATTGCGGTTCGACTGACCCTGAATTGAAATCCAGGCGGACTACTGACCTCTAGCAAAGGTGAAATGTAAAAGGGAGGAAACCTTGTGCATTTAGTATCATGAATAAGATGCAGTAAGAAGCGCTCAACTAGTTTCTTTCGTGGGATGAATACGGTGTGAGCGGAGACGTAAGATTTGCACAAATAAGGGAAGAGGAGTACCCCTTTCTGCTGGCAGTGCTGTGTCCTCCTTCTGTTTTTCCGGCGATCTTGTTGTTCGCCGGAAACTAGAAGTTGTGGAGGACGGTGCAACCTTGGACGAACCCATGGCCAAGTTGTTGAGTGTGGTGTGGTGGCCGTCTGTCGGCGACGGGGAAGCAGATTCGAGGCGGCAAATGACGGCGTAGCGGGAACAGCTCCAGTGCGGTGGACGGTTGCGATAGTGGAGCCGTAGCAGTGAGGCGCAGGACGACGTGGTCGGAGTGGTTCTGGTACGGCGCACGTTGGCGTCGGTGTCGTGGAGGCAGCTCTGCCTCGGCTTCAACTGCTAAGTCCTTGAGGGCGTTGCAGTTGCGGTTGCGTTGGATGATGACGTCGGAGTACCGGCTCCGGCGTGATGGAGGAGGGCGGCGGTGGATTGGCCTCTATAGGGTGGAGGATGGAGGAGGTTGGGGTTCCGCGGCTGGTGGAGAGGGCGTTTTCGCGCCCATGGAGTATGAATGGGGAAACGGAGGGAGGTGGGGAACTAAGGGGGAACAATGTTTTGGTTTGAGACGCGCTTGTTTGAAATTTGGGGAAAGTTACAAACTTTGCCCCCATCTAAAATTTCGGACATATTGCGGGTTGGGGGTAGGACAGTCATGTCAGGTGTCCCAAATGTGGGCGGGATAGATTTTGGCCGAGCGCATGGGTGTTTTGGCGCCCATGGCGTATGAATGCTTCTCGGAGGCGGTTGAGACTGGCGTCTTGGTGAAGTTACAAACCTACCCTGGTTTAGACCTTTGGACATTGGGCCGATAGGCTACATGGGCCAGAGTCAGGACAGTAATTTCCTACCACCAAAACATTAGTCTCGCGCGGTTTCGGGTGACCAGAGGCCTATTTGGCGCTTCGTTTAATATTTGGGAGCAGAAGCATTAACGTTTTCGTTTCTCTTGAATTGAACTTTCAGGATTTGTCAAACTTCACAAATCTTTACTCTTGAAAATCCTAAAGCTAGGATTATTTTGGAATGGAGGGGGTACATTTTAATATACATTGTACACGAGTATATATTAAAAAATATGCAACTTGCCTCAGTTCATGCATGGTTCCAGGTATAATCTCCTTGGTTGCAAAAAAAGTTAGATATGCGTATGAATATATATACCATGTTCAAACTCACAACAAAGATTGATGCCCCCTTTTACATCTGATTTACAAATGCCATTATCTCGGGTTCAAATAGATGAATGCACTTCCTATGAATTCGAATCTTCGAAACCCCCTTTATGTTGAATTCAACATGTATTTTATTTCGTAGCTAGCAATTTTGAATGTATACATGCAAGTGACAAATGTATAAAGTGCTTCACACTAACAACATGGAGTGCACTAATTAATGTTTATATATGAATTGCAAAAGCATCCACTGCCTGTATTTCAAACCGCTCTCACTCTATGGATTGATAATATGAAATAAACACATGCACATGCTAGAATTCAATAGAGTATGGGTGTCTGATAGACCGATTTTTGTCCATACGCAATTTTGCAAAATTCATGATCTCATCCAAAAATAATAATGCCATTTATATTTTAATTTAATGCGTAGAATCGCCTTTTACACGTAGATATCTCTCTATCTAACGCATAAGTGCACACAGTTTATATGCATCAACATTTCTCTTTCACACATACTCACAATCTCTCTCGGGGTGTCGGGATGTCTTACGCACATGCTCTCTCTGTTTCTCTATCTCTCTTTCTAACTACTATGTACCACTCTTTTCACTAATCTCAGTTGGAAAACACTATTTCTCTCACATGCATATATACACATGAACGGTCTCTACTAGCCCTCTATACGCACATATATGTGCCTACGTGTCTCCCGCACGCACATTATCTTTAGGCCTCCCTCGCACACATTGCCCCCCCCCCCCGACACACCTATCTAATAGTAGTTGGCAGATATGATTTCATCATATCATTCGGTAGGATATCCCTGGCTATTAGGCTGGATGGTAATACGAGACAAAGTTTTACCCTAGTTCGGATCGGACCCTTGCAGTTGAAGAAAGAGCCTACTCCTGGTACTGTATATTAGTGTTAGGGGTGTGTACAAAGTACACGTGAATACCAGGCATTGTGCATGTGTGTATGCTATCGACGAACTAGCCCCCAAGCTTGTATAACATACTAAGGGCCTAGGTTACAAATCATATATAGTCGGCTTATCACCAGTGGGGATAGAGTCCTCCGCGACTCTGGTAGCTTCATGTTGTACGCCGAGTCCTCCGCATGGGTCTCCGTATAACACGTCTCGGTCCAACCTATATGTGGCGCAGGATGGAACCGACCCATGAGTCTTCATGTTGATCCACCACAACTAGAAATGATGTGCCCACCACACCACACACGCAATCGGCCACTAAGAAAACAAGCATATACAATGGTACAACGGTATCTAGCTCACGATACGTCTCCATATTTTTTTTGATGACACTAACAGACTTTGCATTTGATGCATGCTCTGTATTTTGTTGATGACACTTACGGTCATTGTATTTGAAGCGAAAGCACGATATGGTCACTGGACTTCAGAATAATCTCATCATGGTCACCACATACATTTTGTCGTGCTAACTAACATGTGGTTGGATGGTTAGAGGACAGTGGTTTCTCGAGCCCACCAAGGTTAAAGTCCCGGTGCTCGCATTTATCTTGTGTTAATTTCAGTATTTTCCGGCGATGTACATTCAGTGGGAGGAGAACTATGAGGCACCTATGGTGACTTCGTAAAATCTCAAGATCATATATGTTGGCCCACTCTCTCGAAGGTGCGGCGGCGGACCGGCGGTGGGGAGTGGTTTCATGGAGGGCGGGCCGGCTGCGGGCGGCAGGGGCGAGCGGTTCGGCCGGTGGTGGCTGGCGGCTCGGGGGGGGGGGTGTGGACTTTGATGATAAACTGGAGGCCCTTGATTTCAAATCCAACGGCTGGAAAATCTAATGACCAAAGATGAAAAAGTCAGTCGACTGACGTGTAGCCTCACCCTGCACATACACATGCACGCACGCAAGACACGCATGCATGTAGGCGTGCAACACTGACACATACACATAACATACACACACACGCATGCTGGCGTGCAACACTGACACGTACACATGCACTCACGAACACACGCACGTACGCACCCATGCATGCAACACTGAAACGCACCCTTGCACGTACACACCCATGGATGCAACACTGAAACGCACCCTTGCACGCACGCAACACACGCACGCCTGCATGCACACAGCACACGACGCAAGACACACACTTAACTACATGAAAAAGATGACGTCACACTCAATGAACAATCATCGGTTTATTAAATGCCCGCTTCTGACCGCCTTGGCCCACCAAAGGTTCCTCTGCTGTGCGCTGCCTGCGTTGGGTCACTGACATGCAGGCCATGCACCCAATGAGCCCACACGTCAGTGGAAGAACGGTGCAGTGTCCTAGGTCAGAGTCGAGGGCGCCACTCGCGGCACGCCCGGCTGAACACGCCTTCGTGCCGCATTCAAACGCCTCCATGAAACCCGCCCGTGTGGAAGCCGAGAAACCCACTCTGGACACACGTCCGTTCATGACCGGGCCGGCGTTAAACGCAACGCTGGCCGAGCTCCTCCCGTCCGCCGTCTATTTAATCTCCTATTTAAACGAGGCCAAACGCCGGCCGAGAATCGCACACCTCCGCCGCTCCCCTATCTCCTCCACCATTTTGTCCACTCTTACAATGGCTTACGAAGAGTAGTTATTCTGCATCCAAGTCGGTTGGGTAGCCCACCGGATACGAGCTATGCAGCTTGCTGATCCACCTCCCTCCCCTTGCCCGACGGAGCCAGTTGCCGCCCCCAGCCGGCGCGCGATTCAGCAACTCACCGCTCCAGGCCAGCTCGACTAGGAGCGGCGCACGGGCGTCGTTGCTACCATCCACGCCACCGCCTCGTACTGCATCTCCTGTTTCTGTGGCCGAGACTCCCATGCCGGCGGCCGTGCCATGCAAGCAGCGACAGAAGCCGGGTGCGCGGAGAGCGACGAGTCGATGGCAGCGCCTCCGCGTCCGCTGCCATCATCGAGGAGAAGTAGAACACGGGAGGCCGCCGCCGCTTGGGTCCCATGAAGGCCACCGCTGAGGCGACGCCGGCGTACACAGCAGGTGTCTTGCCGGATCCTTTTGTTGCGAGGACCTTCGTCGACCCCGCATGGGCTCCACGGAAGAGGTCAATGTTAGGATGAACTCGAGCCGGTGCCGGCCATGGCGAAGTAGTGGCCGGTGATGAACTCGAACCGGTGCCGGCCACCATCATCTTCGGCACCAGCCAATGATATCGGTTGGGCAGTGGGGAAGCGAGCCGTCCTTTGCGCTGAAGCATATACCTCCGGGGCTCCCGACAGTCCGGTGATCGTGCTGCCGGACATGAGGAACACAAATCGATTAGCGGGCGACCATTTAGGCCATGTATTATATACCTGTGCTGTCCAGAACTAGCACCGCGTAGTTCATTTGAATGTAATGAAATCCATCATGTTTGTGTGGAAATCTGGTATTTTATATGATTTCTGTCGTTGTTTATATGAAATATCAGTTTGTCTACGTGTTTGCGTGAATTTCGTCCGGTTGGTTGAGTTGCTGTCATAATGTGTGCGGCTACGGTTGGATGGCGTAATTTGCGGGTCGCCGGTTGGTCTGCGGGCGGCTTGGGCGGCATTGTGGGACAAAAAAACACAGCTCGTGCGAGCTCGTCTCCAACATGCGCGCTGGAGGATGCATGACAGCATGAGAACCCGAGCCGTTCCTCGTTCATCGGTGGCAAAGTCACCGGTGGACAAAAGTGTCGCCAATATTTTGGCTACCCCGGGCAAGATCCAAACAGCCCCTCCCAACAGATTCAAATCCCTTGTTCGCCATGGAATTTTGCCATGTGTTGTTTTCATGGAGTAGCAAGATGCCCGTGCATTGCACGGAACATCAAGATGCATTTTTTTACAAACTCCCGCATGCATGCAAGGGATAATTAATGTCCTCCTTTGCAAGTACCACGAGGCAAACACCATTAATATTGCATCGATTAGTGTTAGTGGCCTTGTATATCTGCAAATTGTAATTTTGATAGTGTCCCCTTGTATATAAAAATGGAGGGAGAAATATGAGAGATAAGGTGAGGAGGAGTGGGGCATGGTGCCGTGGTGGTGACTGGTGGTCGGACTGGGCGGAGGCATGGGGATGGACGGCGCATTATGTCTAGGTTTGTATCTCTCTCTCACACACACACGTAGGTGGGGGACGTGCACGAAGAGAAGAGGTGCACGCATGGCGCACGTACTCCCCTCTCTTTCCCAACCACACCCGCGCGGGTACATGGTGGAGCTCATTTCTGTACGAAAAAGGCAGCCCACGTGGTAATTTGGCACGTGTACTGGTTGTCCACTTGGTGGAGGGAGGATCGTCTACCACGGGTGAACAAACAAATTGCGACTTGACGCGTTATGTTAAATTAAAAAAAGAGGAAAACCATGTGGGGCCTACCTTAGAGGCAAGGCTCTATACACTGGAGTACTTTTGATGTGTCCTGTCAACTCGCAGAACAAGGAGAAACATGCTTAGTACGCTGTCTCACCCGCCCACGGGCGCGGTGGCTCGTAGGATGAGGTGAAGCTGGAGTACTACTGCACGCCTTTACGCCCGCTCCCTCGCCCACGCGCGCGATGGCTCACAGCACGAGGAGAAAATTTTACTACTCCCTCTGTTTACTCCTCGTCCCTACTACGTACTTTGGTTAGTACTCCCTCTATTTACTTATAAAAGGCCACTATAAAAAAAATTACATTTTGCATCTATACAAGGCCACAAATAGTAATCGAGACAAAAGTTACTACTCCCTCCTTTCCAGTTTATGGCTCAATTTCAAAATCTCTCCAACCAAGGTAGACGGTGGGTGGTCGAATTAATTTCGTAGTTTGCACAGTACGCTCGTTTCTCTCAAGAAGTTATGTTTACCGAGGCATTAATTAGAACGAATGCATGAATGACAACTAAATTTCCATGAACTTGTACATGCATTGGTTAGTTTCCTCTTGACATTGCTTGCGTCGGGTGATCTAACGCACCTTGAAATCCAACATGTAATGGTACTACTACTAGTATAGTACTAGAATTGAGACTTATCAAACGGAAAAACGAATGTTTTTTAGATGAGCCCTATAAACCCTAGTGGGTACGTACTCCGTAAAAACAGATTTTTCCAAAACTAAGTCGCTCCCTTTCATGAATTCTGTAGTATACACCTCCGTCGACGCTCCCTTTCATGAATTCTGTACTTCCTGTCGCCGACATGTGGGACATATAGCAACCGGGTCGACGTGTCAAGCACCAAATAATAGTGCAGAACAGCAGGGGGACGCACCCCACTCGTACTGACCCAGTGTTAGTAATGAGCAATGAGACATCAAATCACAATGTCGCACCTTCCCAGACGGACGAAGCAACCATTATTTAACACTTCGGTTCGACATCATATCAAACCACATACTAGTATGCTTCTGCCTCAAGAGGGACACGCGCACTGCCTTGGTATATCATGACACGTGGGACCGCATGACAGGCCATACTCCCCCGCCGATCGCTGGGTAAAATCACCTCATTTTTACTATACTTCCTCCGGATCGGTTTACTACATGGCATGCACGTCATTCTAGGTTGAGAATT
>NC_041391.1:512045282-512052967 GCF_002162155.2 Triticum dicoccoides
ACAGTATGCTAGCCTTTTAGAAAATGTATACTTTTGTACAGTAGTACTCCACTATCGATGGATTGCGCCATGGAGCAAAAGTTGAAATTTTAAAAAAAGGTGGTACATATAGAGAGAGCTCGTCGCCAAATTATGCATATAGTACTATTAAAAAAGCTAGTACATGCTTAATTGGGGTGCTAAATTCTATTAAAGAAATACTAGTACTAGTATGTACATACTGAAGAGTTAAAGTAACGAGAAGAAACATAACATAGTTCTGCTGGGGGATCAGCACAACACACCCCTCAAATTAAACAAAGCACACCTGAAATTAAACTATGCAACAAATCCGGTAGACACTGCATTAGAAGTTTAGAACCACCATGAGCAACGACACTACCACCTTACTCGGAGTCCTCGTCCACGTCCTCGACTTCGTCATTGTCCCTCTTCCTCTTGGCCGATACTTCTTTGCTTGAACCACCAACTTGGCTATTGCTCTTCATCCAACCCTTGTAGATATTGAAACAAAGGTAGCCATCCATTGCAGCATAGTGGATGTGGTCTATATCTAGTACATTCCGCTGCCATGCATGACGATGAAACATGTAATGAGGTTTCTCCAGTTTGCGGTATGAAGGATGAACCATGGCTCCTGCCAGGGTCAGCATTGAGGGCTGACGAGAAGGCACCAGCCGATTCTTTTGGAGGTCGAAGGGGTTGCCTACAACGAGGCCTATCCGATGCAGGACTTCTTTGTCGTTCTTAAAGTCTATAGTAACGAATTTGACTATTTTGTCCTCGAGGAAGTTCTTAAAATCCTGGCACTCAACGTCAGCATGGCATATGTGGTAGACCAAGCAAACGTTATGTACGCAAACCTGGATCACGGCGGGCTTCTTCCTCTCTTCGTCCTTTAGATCCTTCTCTCGTCCCACGACTGTGGTGTACTCAACATCTAGCCCAGCGACCCACTCATCATGTGAGTTTTCGAACATGCATCTGAAGCGAGAAAGGCATCCTTTCACCGTCGCGGAAGTACGGGTGTAGATGACGTCGAACTCATCGCCGGTGATGGTTCTAACCTTGTACTCACCGCCGATCGGGGAGATTTGGGACGCCATGGATTTGGGAGGAGGGTTAGGATTAGTGGAACTGCCGTAATGTGAATGGACGGGACGACTAGGAGCGAACCATCGTAGTATTAAAGGACGTGCGGGAAAGAGTAGGAGCGAACTGCCAGCGTGCGAACGGCAGGGTAGCGGCTTTCCATTCTCCCATGATACGGGCTTCCGAGAGCCCTTGGACGTGAGATCGAACGGTTGCATGGCGTGATTCTAGATCTATGGGTGAATATCCTATCCTGGAGGGTTATTCGTAAAATTTTCAGCAACTTAGCATGCGACCGTTTGATCTCAGATCCAAGGGCTGCCAGCAGCCCGTATCATGGTCGCGCCTACCACGACCGTCGCGTCGCTCGCGTGGTCGCGCCCTTGGAGATTTAACATGGTGCGTTAGGCTATGTGATGTTGGCATGTCATACATAGTCATCACTTAGTCACTCATACTACAACAAGGTTGGCTATAAGTCTATTTTTTTACTCCTCTCTATCTCTTTCTTCGTACTCCCTCCGTCCCATAATATAAGAATGTTTTTGACACTAGCTAGTGTAGTGTCAAAAACGTTCTTATATAATGGGACACAGGGAGTACTAGTATTTATTGCATTTGCCAAGAAGTGACCTCTTCCAATGAAATGGTGTTGCTAAGTTTGCTTCATTTAATTAGCTATAGATTCAAAATTGTCTTTTCACCTAGGTACACGCGCTTAGCACCGTTTCTTCCTTGGGTCACCAAACTAGTCTCTCTCTTCTTGATTAACTTGCCACATCAGACTCTATGCCTATGTGGCAAGCTTAAGCACCTGTAGGAGCAAGTAAGTACAATAGTGCACTTTACATGGCATTTTTGCATATGTGGAGGAAAGAGAGGCAAGG
Source organism: Triticum dicoccoides (assembly GCF_002162155.2). NCBI lineage: Eukaryota > Viridiplantae > Streptophyta > Magnoliopsida > Poales > Poaceae > Triticum > Triticum dicoccoides. The sequence goes on from NC_041391.1 coordinate 512,047,262, forward strand.
AAAAAGTGGAGAAGTGGGCTCTCATGCAAGAGCCAGCAGTAACTTGCTGTCAAATCACATAGCCCTACGTTTGCAGAAGCCTACTCCCTCGCCTTCTCGCATCTCTGTCGAACCGACTAGGCAGAACTGCCCCGCCTACCGCGCAAGAAAAGCCCCGCCCTCGACTTTTAAATACAACTACTCCCTCCATCGGATGCGTTTGGTTGAAGGTATCGTATGAATGCATTGGGATCATTCAATTTTTTTGGGATTGAACCATTCAATTCATGTGTTTGGCAGAGTATAAGAGATGAGCTAATTATTTAAGACGGGACCACCAGTCATGCTCACATAGTAATGCATGCAAAGGGTGGCCATTTGATTTGACCGATTTGGTTGGGTGGAATGGTTCAGCATCTTCAAGGCATATTCTCTTTTTTTGACTCAAACCATTCATGTGCCTTATAACCAAACATGTCTATTTTTTGAACGATCCCAACCCATTCATGACCACCCTTGCAACCAAACGCACACCATCTTACGAAAACCAAATAATCCCACAATAATAAGGCACGGTGCATTAACTTCTACCTCGTTTCTTGTTTCTTCACATATCAACCAATAAGAATCCAATGATATACTTCTTGTGACATACTAACTCATATTTAGTTAGTCAAATGGATGACCTAGAACTACGTGCAGGCCCTATAAACCGAGACGCCTACAAATAAAAAACCGAGACGGAGAGGGTAGTTCAGCACGTATCTTTTTATATCAATATAGTCGGGATTCACCAAGGAGCAAAACCAAGTGGTTGGCTGCTCCTGTCGTGTTGGCGTAGCAACTCAAGCAGGGTCAGTCCGCACACGGAATGGCGACACACTTAACAGGACCCCTTTGGCAGACATGTGGCTCATCCACCGTCTTGTTCCACGTGCGATGCACCAAATTACAATTTGGAGCAGCGGTTGGAATTGGAGGCACCCCGGTCGTAGCGCCGCAGTAGTAGAAAATGAGCGATGAGGGGTCAAATCACAAAGCCCCACCTTTCCCGCATTAAGCTGGACGGACGAAGCAACCATCATTTCACTCTAGCGCGCAAGAGCATAAAGAAAATAGAAAACAATGATGCATGCGGCAGCTACCTAGGGCACCCTAGGGTAGGGGTCTCCACTACAGATCCTTTTTTCTGAAAGCGCCTCCACTACAAATCGGCTTCTCCCTCGCCCTCTTGAAGAAAACCGATGATGAGTATGGCGGTAAGGTTTGTAGGAGTACTACGGCGTGCGGGGCCACGTTGTAGTAAACGGGTTCGAGTCGACGCCTTAAATATGTGTGGGCCGCTTGGTTTTACGGGAACGAGGCAGCATTTTGGGTTCGGGGACCAGTGGAGATATAGCACGTACAAAAAATTGTGGACGTAGGGTCGACCGAAAGGCAATGATGCATGGGCCCTGCATTTTGATATACCTGGGGCCGCGCAAAATTTTCTACTCTACTCAAAACTAGTAAGGTACACATGTATTGAACACATGAGATTTCGAAACCAAATTATGAATAAATACACACTATAGCATGTAAAGCTTTGAGTCATATATGCATGATGTAGATGTTCGTTTAGTTCTTATAGTTCATCTCATTAAAAATCAATTAGTTTTATAAAAATGTTAAGATTCATGGGGTTGTGCATTGTAAATCATAAAGTAAAAAACAAATAATGGCAATTCATTTAGAAAAAATAATCAATTATGATACAGAAGATTCTAGAACAAAGGAGAAGTGCTTGTGTTTTGAGGTTTGTGCATTATGCTTAAGTTCATCCATGGAGTCTTCTAAATTGTACATGTGGCAGATCTCGTGGAATGTTGATGATATCCAACGGCCAATAGTGCTCGGATTTTCCCATCTCTGCACTGTCGGGTTAGCTTCATCCAGTGGCCATCTTTCAAAGTTATTGGCACACTATATAGTTCTTGTGCCATAGTTGCATGTTTTGGAAAAAAGCTACTAGTGGGTTGTACTATCTATTTAGGAATAGAAGATGCATACGTGGAAGTTGTAGGGAAAGAGATGACATGGAGCATCTCAATTCCTATGAGTAGGGATTGGAAAAGAGATGTCATTTGGTTCACATCATAGGAACTTTTCTAATGAATCTAGATATGACATGTATCTCAATTCCTATGAGGAGGGATTAGTAAAGAGATGTAATTTGGTTCATATCATAGGAACTTTTCTATTGAATATACGCTAATGTTTATTTTCCTTTGAAATTAAGGGAGTATAGGAATCCATTCATATGAACCAAGTGGCTCTAAAGCTATTGAAATGATATCATGTTTATTTCCTTTGAAATGTAGAGTATATGAATCTATTCCTATGAACCAATTGGCTCTAAAGGAAAAAAAATCTTATAAAAATCATATCATATAGAGTTCCTATGATATTCCTCGACACTAAAGGATGGTTGAAATTGCTGCAGGTGATACAATGGTATTTCTTTGTAGACTCCTCACCCATCTTTATAGTTACCTATCGAAGATGAATGAAATGATATATATAGGGTATTCTACATGTGCAATTTGGTACACGAAAACTCGGTAAAAGTTTGCGAGGTTCTAATTTTCAATAAAGCTATATGCACTGCATTTCGGAACGGAGGGAGCATATGGCAGTTGCTAACACTCACGTGGAAGATTTGTGTGTAGGAGGAGTGGCTGTTCTGTGCAATGACATGGCAAAATTGACACTGTCGGATGCTGATCTAACGGTTCTTATGGCGTTCGTTAGGAAAAGGCTTGTGGCGAAGGTTTGTCGGATAATGATTTATGGACACATGCATTGCATTGATACGTGCCCCCCTCTCTCACGCACACGCACCCTCATGAGTCACGACTCTCCCGAGTCCTCTCGCAGACTCGCACGTCGCACCCATCCTCTATTTGCAGGTAGACGTCACGCACATATGTGCTCTTCACACCCTACCCTCAGAACTTCTAAAAAACAAAAGACGACGCGCACATTTTATTTTAGCTCACATGTCACACACTTATACTATTACTCTTGCGGCGAACGTTCTTTGGGAATAGTATATATTGTACTCTCACGAAGAGAAGCGGTGCACGCACGCACTAGTTCTCTCACACCCACTCGTGGGTACACGTAGGAGCGCATTTTTTTGAAGCCGGTACAACAAAATCACTCCACTATATATAAAAGTAGGAGCCTTAGCGCTTGCTTTACTAGGGTTCCTCTCGTTCACTCTCTCATGCTCTCCAGATCTAAGCAAGACATAGGTGGCCACACTCTCTCTCTCAGCTTACGGCTGGTCACAAATCCAGCCGGACAACCTTGACAGGGGCAGCGGGTGTAGGTGCATCATTCACGCTATCGTCGGCGGCGAGGGAGGAGACCAACGGCTGCCCGCGCGTCCCGATCGGCGGCCGTGCCATTCTCTCCGAGAGAGCGCCAGCTCGGGACGGCCTCCGACCCCTTCATCCTCCCTACGGGATTGTGGCCAAGATGCGGCCTCCCGACGCCGTCTTTGCCACATGCTGACGACCCTTAGGTATATATTCCTTCGAAACCTGCCTTGCTCTACTGCCCCAGCTCTTCCCCCTTCGTGTGGATCCTTTTCTACTTCCGTCCGCTGTTACAAAGCCACCTAGACTTCTACTATTATTAGAAGTAAAGCTAGTTCATACAGTGAACTCAAAGCGTTGGTTCAAACAGGGAAGAAAGTGGGAAAGCTGTAGCATGAATCTAGGACTTGGTTCTAAGAGGAAACGGGGGAAAGTAGTAATATGTGTCACTGTTTAAATAACCGTATTTCGTATTTGCGCAAACAGGGATGTCTGTCTCCATATCGTTTCGGGATGTCTTTCTCCCTATTGTTTCTATCCGCGCAATCAAAAGCACACACCTCAGTTTTAGTACAACTGCGCAAAATGAGATGGCTATCCCTTGTTGCCGTCATCTAACCTCCCGTCTTCAAGGTATCCCTACATTGGTAGTAACTAAGGTAGAATGACCAACGCAATCTAAAAGAAGCTGATTCGTACATTTTACTTCCTGATTGCAGTGCAGGGACGAGCGAAAACAACTGCATCCTAGTACAGAATGCACTTTCTACCAGTTCATTCATGGACCGAGGACTAGCTGGCACGGCTGCATGGTGGTTTTTTGGACAGGTGCGCGGACAAGAGGCATTGTGGTCTGCTTATTTCTGCAAATAGTGGTACTTAAATTTAGTGGAATGCACAAGCATTTCAGCTGGTCAGCACACTGCATGGTTCAGTTCAGCATTCCAGCTGAGACCACAATTATAATTGGTTATTCTGGAATGAGAGAACCTAACCCTGGATGGTGGCAACGAGAAAAAACCAGAGTGAACTCCAGGAAATTTAAGCCTGCCGGGAGGCCCTTTGCTCAGAGAAGCCTTGCTTGTTTTTTTCCTGATTTGTAAACCTTCTCACAACTTTGTCTTCTGCTGTGAACTAGTATATGTTTGTTATGTTCTATGAATCATTGAGATGTATAAAATTTCTTAACTTATGCTTTTCAAGATTTTTGTGAAGACGAGTTTAATTGTGAGTGTTCCACATGAGCGCTGGACTAGCGTGTGAACGTTTGGAATTTGTTACATTGTGGCCTCAATTAACTGCATGAACCACTGTAACAAGATACTTAGTAGTTGCTTATATGTTAGACAGCAGATAGTTGATTGTTAGTTGGTCGATAGCCTAGTGTAGACGCAAGCTGAGCCAATGTGCCGTGTTTTGCACAACTGCTTACAAGTGGGGTAGCACCAACAATGTTTACAAGTACTTATGTATACGTCGGCACATGGTTCTCGAACGAGTGCTCTATTTCATCAAAACACACACTGCTCGTATGATAAACCGTGACAACTTATGTCTTACCATGCCATATTCATGAAAAAACTAGTGAGGACGCATCTGTTTCGGCAACAATTACGATGGTTCTCACATGATTTACGGGCACACAAAAGTAGCAGCAGTTCCAATAGACGGATTCAAACAGAGCACTAGCCCCAGAGGGGTCGATAACAGGCAAGGTTCAGATAATTAGACACAATCCAAACTACTAATAAACACTAGCTGGGGCAACTATTTCATGCCTCGATCTAATTTGGGCTGGACACAAGACGGACCTTGCCATGAACATCATCGACGACGTCCCGCAGCAGCTCAATCCTGTGAACCTTCATGAAGACAACCTTGTGGCCTTGCCACTGATAAACTTGTTTGTGGAGGCATGCCACATCATCTTCCTGCATAAGCTTGACAAGAACAGTATGCCTCACAAACGAAGGAGTAGCTTTGAACCTCTTGTGCTTCAGTACACCCTAGACAACAGGCCTGACAATAGTGAGGCTGGAATACAACTCTTCATTGGTATAACCGCAAATGGCTTCCAGGATGCAACAACCTAAGAACTCTGTTTTCCCAGTGCGTATAATCAGGTCGTCCGCCTCATAGCGAGTGACATGCACAACCACACAATCCTTGTCTGCATCAGGGCTCTAATTGAAACAAAAACAAATTCTAAATTACTTTTCAGTATAAGAACCACAAGTTATTTAAACCACTATGTATAGCATGGCAGCAAAGCTAATAAAATTTTGCATTATTAATCACCACACACTTCCTTTTCTCAAAAAATCACCACATACTTAGATGAAAAACCACAATCGAGATCGGCAAA
>NC_041391.1:512053281-512085374 GCF_002162155.2 Triticum dicoccoides
GGCTCGGTGGTTGCCTCCATCTTCTTGGAGCTCTCTGTCTCGTGGGGATCAGCCTCCCGCGTCTGCTCCAACATCGGCAGATCTTTGCCTGGTTCTCCTAGGTCCATCATGAAACTGACGATTACTAGGAGACCACTGAAAGGAAAACACAATCTCAATGACAACGAAACAAAAAGGAGAGTGAGGATCGGTTACTGCTTTGTAAAAGTTCTTTTTTTTCTCTGAAGGAAAATATACCAACATCACAGATCCGCTTACCTTCCCTTCGTTGGGAGAGAAGAACAGTGGTAGATGCGAGTGTTGCCTTTCTTGAAGACGATGAGGGAGAAGGGGATTCAGCGAGGAGTGAAATGATGGTTGCTTTGTCCGTCAAACTTAGACTGCGGGGAGGTGGGGTTTTGTGATACGATGGCTTGTTACTGCCGCGCTACGACTGGGGTGACTCTCCGCCTACATACTGCCTGCTAATTTGGTGGATGGCATTTGGGCCCGCGCGCTGCATGGCCCGCATGCCAGTGAACAAAAGTATAACGGCATTCAATAGAGGGAGACGTTTCAATGACCTAGGAGGAGCCAAAAGCGGTAGAGTGTCTCCACTGTACTAGTAGTAATTGTTTTTCTGGGTAGCTGTAGAGTGTCTCCACTGTACTAGTAGTAATTGTTTCTCTGGGCCCAAGACAAAACAGCCAATCCACACTAGTAAATAGTAAAATCAATTCAAAAGGCGCTACCCACACCCAGCACACCGCCCTCCCCCTCCCCCACAAAAAAAACCTGAGTGCTCTTCTTCCTCCTCGCTCCCACCCACCTCACGTCAGCTTGCTCCACTCGTACCCCCAAATTCCTCACCTCACTCCTACAGAAAACCCTAGCTCCCCTTCTTCCTCACTCCTATAGAAAAACCCCAGCTCCCCTTCTTCTTTGCTCACACTACAACTAGGCTTGTCATTCGTTACTCTGCCCAAATCCGTGAGCATGACACGACGCCCTTGAGGAAAATGGAGTCGGCTGACCCCAGCGCCAAGAAGATGAGGCTCCCGCCAGCGGCGATGCCTGTTGTAGATCCCGCACCCGGTAGCACGGGGAGAAGCGGCAACCCCGCCCCCACCGGATCCCGGGAACCCATAGAATCTCGGGTGGACCGCATAAGCAATCTCCCGGACACCGTCCTTGGGGAGATCATCTCGCTTCTCCCCACCAAGGATTGTTGCCGCACCCAAGTCCTCTCAATTCGGTGGCACCCTCTATGGCGCGTCGTGCCCCTTAATCTCGACTGTCGTCATCTATCTCTCTTCAATGATTTTGAAATCCCCAAAGCCATTTTCTCCTCCCACCAGGGCTCCGTTTAAAGCCTCTGCATCCCGTCATGCTACCTGAGCAAGCATACCATGCCCTGCATGGTGGACGCCTGGCTGAAATCCTCGAAATTCACAGAACTACGGCTGCTTGAGTTCTACTATTCCCCTGGAAATCACATAACACATACAGAACGCCATGAACTTGTGCCCTCAGCACCGATGTCCATCTCGCGGTTTTCCTCCTCTCTCCACACCGCCACCTTTGCGCTGTGCTACCTTCCAGACAATCTGGTACTAAACCTTCGACTCCCATTTCTCAAGAAACTTTCACTTGTGCCGGTTCGTATATCGGAGTCCTCATTGCACATCATCATCCACTCCAGTTGCCTTGCGCTGGAGTGCTTGGTGCTTGTTTTCACAGTTAGAATCGGTTGTCTCCAAATAAAGTCGCCTAACCTTGTAAGAATTGGAATTTCTTTTGACAGAAGGCAGCTCATCATCCAAGATGCCCCTTCACTTCAAAGGTTGATCCTTGATTCTAGTTATTCACTGTTGCAAATAACCGTCCTCTCTGCGCCTAAACTGGAGACCTTGGGTGTAATACATGATCTCTGTGCTCATTTCAATATGGTGTTTGGCTCCACAGTTCTTCAGGTACTTTATATTGTCATCTACACTTGTAACCATATGCTACATTTTAAATTTCTGCGCATAATTTATATATCATCTTGGAGTACACATTTTGTACTAATATTATGTTCTATGCTCAATGAAAAGTTTCTCCATGGATGGCCTATCAATGGTGCTGGATTCTATCAAGATCTTATATATCCAAATGAATAGTTTTGATCTGAACAAGATTATTGGCTTGCTGCAATGCTTTCCATGTCTGGAGAAGATTTATATAAAGGTGATAATTTCACGCACATTGGAAGCCCGCATATAGTGTACTAGAATTAACCGTTCAGTTGTTACTCTTTCGACACTCTTCTTTTAGACCTTAACTATTTTCAATTTTCATATCTATTTAGGCAACAGGATGGGGTAAGAAAGTTATAACCAATCGGTGGATTCGTAAGCATTGGGATTTTCTCACTTCTCATGAGATTCGATTGAAGACAATAACGCTAGAGAGATATGTAGCCAACCGTGCAAACACAAGATTTGTCACATTCTTCCTGCTGAATGCGAGGTTACTATTGTCCATCAGGCTTAAGTTTATCAGCAGCATGGTTTTGACGGATGGGTATGTCGAAGAGCAAAAAAAGGAGTTTCAGGTGGGCAAAAGAGCTTCTGAACGTGTCGGGCTTCTATTTACAACATATTGTGGTCATAATCCAGTAAATTTTACGATCCAGGATGTTCATTCTATGGACCTGACCGATCCATTTGACTATGACTACCGAAAATAGTGCTAGAGTTAGATGTTGTTGCCCTTTTCAATCTGGGTTTTTTTGTAAACCTGATGAACAATCAACCCTCGTGCTTTTGTACAGTTTGTAAGCTGGAGTTAGATGTTCCTGCCCTTTTCAACTCGGCTGTGACTATCATATTTTCTTTGAAACAAGGAAAATGGCTTGCCATTCGTTTAATTTAGAGTGAAATATTGTAACAAATCACAACCAAGGGAAATAACATCACTCACGCTGGCTGCTTGAGCTCACTGTGCATTACAGAAGCCAAGTGACTAGCCCCCACCACCCCCACCAGTCAACCCTCGTACTCCCCTCCGCCTGCGACTGGACCGGTGCATCTTCAACGGCTCCTGTTCGTTCTGTCCGAGGCCTCGCTGTCGTCCTCCGCCATGCGGCCTAGGTTCGCTCGCCGTGCGCGGTGTGCCGCCCTCTTGCGTTGTCAACGTCGTCAACAACCGAGAGGAACAAGGAGATAACTGTAAATGGAGAGGATGACAGTAGGGACCCACCAGCGTCATGGCAGTATGCAAGCACGTGCCTCTATAGTACAAGCCCAAAAATATGGTTCCTCCTAATGGTTGGACATCTGGGTCTCACGCCATTGTCAACGTAGTCAATAAACGAGAGAATTACACTACGAGCGGCTGACACCAGGGACCCAACAAGTCGCGCAGTTTTTTTTGACAAACAAGCAGTTTTTTTCGAGACAATGAGGAACAAGCTGTTGTTATTTATACTAGTTTTAGCGAGATCAGGGTAACAACGGGGCTGTGCGGGGACTGTGGCCCGTCTAGCCAGGGTTTTATTTATGTTTACCACATCATGAGCCCAGTTGTGTTTTTTCTTGCTGAAAATGGCTAGCCCAGTTCTATTTTTTTTAAGAAATACCCAAACAAGGCCTACTTGCTTTATCGGCCCTGCTGGGCTGCAAATGTTTCAAGATGAGGAGAGTTTCATTCGGTTTGCCCAGAAATGGCCTGTACATTTTTAAAATACATCAAACCAGGAATTAGTTTCATTTTTTTCATTACAAGATCTTAAATTCCATTGATTTTTATGCGTGGACAATTATTTTGATTTTATATTTATATAAATTATTTTTCAAAATAGTTTGAATGTGAATCAATATTTCTGGATTAAAAACAGTTGACCGCACCAAAATATGCAAAATTTCGTATACTTTTTAACCGTGGCCACAATATGTGGTGTAATGCTAACAAAAAGAAGATGGGCTCCAAAAAAAATCTTAAGAATTAGCAAATGGGATGTACATTATTAGAAATAATGGCACATGGGTTGTATGCTGTTTTCCACAGATTTGAGGCTGACTTGTGCGCCTACTACAGGTCGGCGCGTATGCTTTCATAAAAAAAAGGTTGATGCACACGCAACGCCCTGTCAACTTAGTCAACACACGAGAGTAGTGACTGTTGGATATCCATCCAACGGCTATCGTGCTTCTTCAATCTCTGCTCTTCATGCTCCAGCCGCTCAAACAAGCGCCGGCGGGACTGCCTGCTCCCTCCTCCTACGGCCGGATATGCTGCCGCGCAGGCCTCACGGCCCCACCGTACTCCCATCGCTGGCCTAGCCATCCCTCTACTCACCAACACATGCTGTTATTCTCCGGTGATGGCAGACGAACCAGTAAACCCTCGTACTCCTCCGCGTGGGAAACAACTGCCGAGTATTCCCTGGCTCCGTGTCATTCCCTTCCTAGGCCTCGCCGTGGTCCACCGCCCTGGTGCTCTCGGCGCGACCTGATCAACGTGGTCAATGAACGATATCCATCGGAAGTGGACTGTATGTGACAGTTGGGTCCACGGCCGCACGCAAGGAAATGCCTCCTTATTACGCACAAAATAATGATTCCTCCACCTGACAGCTAGGACCCACAGGAAGGGCCTCTGTATTTCGCGAAAAAAATGTTCCCCCCACTGACAGGTCGGACCCACCAGCTATATCTTCGCATGCAAGGAAGTGCCTCCTTATTACGCCCAAAAAAATGAATACCCCCCGTGCTAGCTGGGACCCACCATATTGTTGGGCTAACTTGTGGGCCTACTAAGTTGATGGGGACGGAGGGCTTTGTCAACTTAGTCAATACTCCAGTGACCGTATGATGTCCATCCAACGGCCATACTGCTTCTTCAACCTCTGGTCTTCTTGCTCCAGCCGCCCAAAGCAGCGCCGGTCGTGCTGCTTGGTCCTGCCTCCCGTGGCCGGCTGTGCTACCGCCTGCTCCTGCCTCCCGTGGCCTGGCTGCGCGTCGTCCCCTTCCTAGGCCTCGCCGTTTTCCACCTCCGTGGTGTTCTCGGCGCGGCGTGGTCAATGTGGTCAACGACCGACTTCCATCGGAAGCGTACTGTACGTGGAGAGGCTGACAGCTGGGTCCACGGCAGCCGCAAGGAAGTGCCTCCTAATTATGCGGAAAATAATTATTCCTCCACCTGACAGCGGGGACCCACCGGATGGGCCACCAGTATTTTGCGAAATAAATTGTTTCCCCTGACTGCTGGGACCCACCGAACGGGCCACCGTATTTCGCGAAAAAAACGTTCCCCCTGCTGTCAGCTCGGACCCACCGGAAGTGCCTCCTTATTACGCACAAAAAAATGAATACTCCCCCGGCTAGCTAGGACCCACCTTGGTGGGAGGCTGTCTTGTGGGCCTACTAAGTTGACGAGGCCGAAGGGCTTTGTCAACTTAGTCAATATGAACGATTCTAGCTCTAGTGACCGTATGATGTCCATCCAACGGCCCTAGTGCTTCTTCAACCTCTGGTCTTCTTGCTCCAGCCGCCCAAAGCAGTGCCGGTCGTGCAGCATGCTCCTGCCTCCCGTGGCTGGCTGTGCTGCCACGCAGGCCTCACCGCCCCTACTATTCCCACCGCTGGCCAGGCCCTGCGGCGACGGCAGCCTCACACCGCAACCGAACCAGTGAACCCTCGCACTCCTCTCCGCGCGGGCTTCCACTGCCGCGTCTTCCCCGGCTCCGCGTCGTCCCCTTCCTAGGCCTCATCGTCGTCCACCGCCGTGGTGCTCTCCGCGCGGCGTGGTCAACATGGTCAAGGAACGACTTCCATCAGAAGAGTACTGTACGTGGAGAGGCTGACAGCTGGGTCCACGGACACAACCTAGTTTTTTTGTGATTTGCCAATTAAGTCGCTTTGTCAGGCCTGTTGGGCTGCAAATCTTGCAAGACGAGGAGAGCTTTTCATTCGGCTGGCCGAGAAAATGGCCCATTAGTAATGAGAAATGGGTTGTACATTTTTAAAACACATCAAACCAGCAATTAGTTTCAAATATATTTTTTTCATTTCAAGATTTTCAATTACATTAATTTTTATGCATGGAGAATTTATTGGATTTTATATTGATATACATTTATTTTAAAAATCAGTTTGAATGTGAGTCGAAATTTCGGGATTAAAAACAGTTCGGACCGCACCGAAATATGCAAAATTTCGTATAAATTTTTAACCGTGGCCACAATATGGGCTGTAATGCTAACAAAAAGAATACGGGCTCCAAAAAAACCTTAAGAATTAGCAAATGGGCTGTAAATTATTAGAAATAATGGTAGATGGGCTGTATGTTGTTTTCCACAGATTTGAGGCTTTCCTAAAAAAAAGGTTGACGCACAAGCAGTGACAGTTGGATGTCCATCCAACGGCCGTCGTGCTTCTTCAATCTCTGCTCTTCCTGCTCCAGCCGCTCAAATAAGCGCCGGCGGGACGGCTTGCTCCCTCCTTCCCGCGGCCAGCTGTGCTGCCGCGCGGGCCTCACCGCCCCACCGTACTCCCATCGCTGGCCTAGCCATACCTCTACTCACTCACACCTGCTGTTATTCTCTGGCAACGACAGACGAACCAGTAAACCCTCGTTCAGTCGTACTCCCCTCCGCGTGGGAAACAACTGGTGAGTCTTCCCTGCCTCCGTGTCGTTCCCTTCCTAGGCCTCACCGTCGTCCATCGCCCTGGTGCTCTTGGCATGGCCTGGTCAACGTGGTCAATGACCGACATGCATCTGAAGTGGACTGTACGTGGAGAGGCCGACAGCTGGGTCCACGGCCGCACGCAAGGAAATGCCTCCTTATTACGAACAAAATAATGATTCGTCCACCTGACATCAGGGGCCCACCGAAAGGGCCTCAGTCTTACGCAAAAAAAAAACGTTACCGCCGCTGACAGCTCGGACCCACCAGGTATATCTTCGCACGCAAGGAAGTGCCTCCTTATTACGCACAAAAAAATGAATACTCCCCCTGTTAGCTGGGACCCAGTATAGTGGCAGGCTGACTTGTGGGCCTTCTAAGTTGACGGGGACGGAGGGCTTTGTCAACTTAGTCAATATGCACGATTCTAGCTCTAGTGACCGTACGATGTCCATCCAACGGCCGTAGTGCTTCTTCAACCTCTGGTCTTCTAGCTCCAGCCGCCCAAATCAGCGCCGGTCGTGCCTCGTGCTCCTGCCTCCCGTGGCCGGCTGCTATGCGGCAGAGGCCTCACCACCCCCTACTACTCCCACCGCTGGCCAGGCCATCCCTCTACTCACCCACACCCCTTGTTATTCTGCGGCGACGGCAGCCTCACACGACAGCGAACCAGTGAACCCTCGTACTCCTCTACCCATGGGCATCCACTGCCGCGTCTTCCCCGGCTCCGCGTCGTCCCCTTCCTAGGACTCTCCGTCGTCCCCTGCCCTGGTGCTCTCGGCGCGGCGTGGTCAACGTGGTCAAGGAACAGCTTCCATCGGACGTGGACTATACGTGGAGAGGCTGACAGCTGGGTACACGACCGCAGCAAGGAAGTGCCTCCTTATTACGCGCAAAATAATTATTCCTCCACCTGACAGCGGGGACCCACCAGACGGGCCACCATATTTCGTGAAAAAAACGTTTCCCCCCTGATTGCTGGGACCCGCCAGCTACACCTTCGTACGCAAGGAAGTGCGTCCGGGCAAAAAAAAATGATTTGCCCCCCCTGACTGTTGGGACCCACCAGCTACATCTTCGCATGGAAGGAAGTGCATCCGTGCAAAAAAAATGATTCGCCCCCCTGACTGCTGGGTCCCACCAGCTACATCTTCGCACGCAAAGGAAGTGTGTCCGGGCAAAAAAACGATTCGCCCCTCTGACTGCTGGGACCCACCAGCTACATTTTCGCACGCAAGGAACTGCCTGACAGTCGGGACCCACCTGGTCGAAGCGTACATAGCATTGTCATTCTGGTCGCGAACTTGTACGTACATATATACTGGTGGATGTAGAGGCGCGCACGTGTCGTAGTAGAGGCGCACACATAGCATGTACACGTACGTACAGCGGCGAGGGTGCAAGAAAGAAAATACGGCCACATACGTACATACGGGCAGGGTCTCTAACGCCTATCTCACATATGTACATGGCTGGGTCAGAACGGAAGAACAGCGTCATCGTCGTGTTCATGGGGAGCCAACCGGCTGGGTCCGAACGGAATGCGTGGTCGTGTTCATCGGGAGGGCTTGGACGGAATAGGCGGTGGAAACGAGGCATGGCGTACCGCACAACGGAGGAAATAGCCTTGTGTTCGACCGGCCACGTTCGAAACGGGGTCCTGTTGATCGGGAGGGGCCTGGCGTACCGCAAAATGGAGGAAACGGACCTCCTACGATCAAAACGGGGGTCCTGTTGATCGGGAGGGGTGTGGCATACCGCAAAACGGATGAAACGGACCTCCTACGGTCGAAACGGGGGTCCTGTTGATCGGGAGGGGTGCGGCGTACCGCAAAACGGACGAAACGGACTTGTGTTGGAGCTCTACGGTCGAAACGGTGGGGGGGGAGGGGTGTGGCGTACCGCAAAATGGGACTCCATGGGATACTGTTCATCTCCACCGTCGACCTCCTCCAACCTCCATGGGCTACCGTCGACCTCCTCCAGCCTCCACGGGCTCCTGTTCATCTAGCCTCCACCGCGCGCTACTCCACCGGCTACTGTTCAACCATCCCTCCACGGGCACCCCTCCATCGTCTACTGTTCATCCAGCCCTACACACCACAGGATCCTATTCAACCACCCCTCCATGCCCACCCCTCCACCGTCTACTGTTCATCCAGCCCTCCACACCACGGGTTCCTGTTCATCTAGAGGCATGGCCACCGCTCACTGTTCATCCAAACCACCCCCCCGGCAACGCTCACTGTTCATCCCAGAGGCAGCATCGATTGGCTTCAGTTAGCAGCAGTAGTGAAGGAATCGCTCCATCGGGTTCAGTTAACAGCCATCGATCGATCGCTCGAGTTCAGTAACGCGTGGCCTGCAGTGCAATTGCTCGGGTTCAGTTAGAGCCCAACGCCTCGCTCGGGTTCAGTTAGAGCCAACGCCTCGCACACACGCGCGTACGTACGAGAGAAACGCACATCGCTCCGCCCCCGACCTCCCACCATAACTGGCAACTCCACGAAATTTTCCTCCCCCTCGCTTCTACCACGGTTTTTTCCATCATGGACGGCCCAAAGAATGTTATGCAGCTGCGTCTCCGGCCCGCCCAGGACAAAAATCCCATTTTCTATCATGATTTTTTGTCATAGAAGTAGGAGCCCACCACATCTATGATGATACCGGGTTTTGTCACAATTATCGTCATAGAAGTGTCATATGTATGATAGAAAAAAAATTCGTTCGGCCCAAAATGTCACGGATGTGTCTTTTTTTGTAGTGAATGTGCCTGTGCGTTGCGACGGATCCAAAGTAGTAGAATAGTAGTATTTGTTCACAAACTTCAAAGAAATCACTCTTGTTTTGATATACCCCTAATATATTACTCCCTCCGTACCTAAGATGCCCGTGCATTGCACGAAGTTGATGGAAAAGGTAAGCACAACTTATAAATTGACGGATGGAGTACCAGTTATAGTGATGCATATAATTAAGCAAAGGGATCTCACATGTCGGTATTGACTGGAACGAGAATGCAACAGCACAATAAGAATTAAGGCCACAATGATGCGATCGCAGTGGTGGTTACAGAAGGCAAGAAGAAAGATGGATCCATGAACATACGACCTCCTCCTCCTCAACTTAGTGCGCCGGGCCACCGACCGGCGGCTAAGGAGTGGCGGCTTTTGTGGCAAGGTCGAGGTGCTTCTCAGCAAAGGCATCCAAGGCTTCCAGCCGGTTTAGGAAGGCCAACGTCATAGCGTCCTCACTGGCCTTGGAGATACCTATGTACACGATTTGCTTGTACACGTGGATGTGTAGGTCGACGAATTCTTGCAGGGCGAGGCGCCTCGCGGTGAGCGCAACCTCCAGGTGGACATTCTTTGTGGCGTCAGCGGGCAGTCGCAGGGCCACCAGTGCTTGAAAGAGGTTCCGGCCATGGAGGCCGATTAGGGTGGCAGGAAATGAGGAGCCCTGGTGCGTGGGCTGAAGGAGTATGGCGATGTCGTCCGCGAGCTTCTTTAGGACGGTGAACTTGTTCCTGGTGGCAACAATCATCTGGTCCAACTGAGAGTCGTAGTTGGCGTCGACGGCGGCCATCCACCAGCCGGTCTCCAACACCGTCTAGAGACGATCCTCGGCGTCATGCCGTCGGCCGGCGTCGTGGACCATCTGGCACAGCCGCTGGCCGCTCACGCGCATCGCCGCCATGGGTATGGAGTGAGCTCATTTTCGCTTAGTGTAGGTGCTTAGGCAAATGCTTAGGTGCGTACGATGTGGTAGATGCATTGGAATGGAGGAGCGCCTTTATATGAGGGCAATGAGGACAAACTGCGTTGCATTCACATCGTGCAACCTCTTTTCCCGGACCTCCTCCCATTACTTCCCTCATGCATTAATTGAAGGAGGATGCATTGGCCGTTCAACATTTCGGGAACCGCTACTCCCTCCCTCGTCTGCATTAAAGCCGTGTCAGGAACTGCGCTGCCCGCTGTCAAATCGAATACTCCCTCCGTCTAGGTGAGTATTAAGTCATCTTTCGAAAACCAAATAGTAAACACATAGGCATGGTGCATTAACTCTCATGTTGTTTCTTATTTTTTGACATAAATAGAGCAATCAACCAATAAGAGATGTGGGGCTTGTATGCTTTTAATGACTTGAGACTATCAAACATGACATGTAGTGGTCAGTTCGTTGCACGCAATGATATTAATAAGGGAGTACCTAGAACTCATCTAGATGAGATATAATTTGGTCTCATTCACTTTGAAAACAAGAACAAATACAACCCACGTCAGCACACATGCATCTTATAGCATCACATACAATGGCTATAAAAGATGAATGAGACCAAATTATATCTCATCTACTCCCTTCGTTCCTAAATATAAGTCTTTGTAGAGATTTTACTATGGACTACATACAGAGCAAAATGAATGAATCTATACTCTAAAATGCATCTACATACATCCGTATGTGGTTCATAATGAAATCTCTCCAAAGACTTATATTTAGGAACGGAGGGAGTAGATAAGTTCTAGCAAAACTATATTAATAATAATTAGTATCATATATTAATATCATGTAGTACTTTATTTATTGCCATGTATGACACATAGTACTCAACTCTCTCTCTTTCTTCATTTAACTAGCGGTGTGTTCCGCGCATTTGCGCGGCTAGATTTACTATATAGTTTCTATGCACTCCTTTTTTATAATCAAATACATCTATATGCATTCACATGTCTTCTCATTTTAATCTAATTACCGTTGCACTTTCTCAAATAACGCATTATAATTTTCCTTTTTTGTGAATAAATAATTATCCTTTATTTTATTTAAATTTTCCAAGGTAATCATGAATATATCCACCAAGATATTTTATTATTTAAGCACAAATCATATGTTGTGCAGCAAGTAGAGGTGGTTGTACTCCTAGAAGATTAAACTCTAGAATTTGCATTATGCCATGTCAAGGTGGATTATTTACTCGGTTGGAGACGTTGTTTCCGTCAATGTTGAGCCTTTGGAATAACTTTGACAATCAAACAGCTTATTCAGTAGATTTTGTGTGTGTGTGTGTGTATGACGGTGTTTCAAGCATATGTACGTACATTGATGTTCTACTCTTTATTTTCTAAGACTATATTCATATTTTACTTGTAACAATAAAATTACTAAATTTGAGTTTCGTATACCTGTAGAAAATTGTATCATTATTTTCAAAGTATTATTGTGATTATTTTAAATTTATTATTGTGGTCTGGTCTTTGTCCACCTATGGTCATGCTATGCGTGTCGTGCGAATTGGTGATTAAGTAAACATTTCATACATATTCCTATGCACATAGATTATACCCATATGTGTGTGATTATATGTACGACAATATATTTTAGTCCTGGACTTGATCGGTGTATGACATGTGTACACAATTATTTTCCGCTGATATAATGGTTACCAACTTTATGTCATTTGTTTCGCAAGTGGTGATAGTACTAACATAATCACAAGTATAAATTCGGCCAATCTTCCTGCAAGAAAAAAAATCCTGCCAATCTTATTTTCTTTTATTCATTATATATAAACCCTGCCAGTCGTATTGTTTCTTTGTTTAACACAATCATATTTTTTCTATATCCTTATTTTTTCCAGTTCAATAGTACCTACTGGGTCATTTTGCTTGCACGATCACCTCACGCGTACTACAAATTAGGGTCAGTTCCTAATGTAGCAGGTCTAGCTCTGTTGAACTTCCTCGTGCCGATTCTGGTACAAATTGAGTACGAACACATATATGTCTTTTGTACATATAGGTCTATTATAATTAAGACTGGCCATATAATGACCTAAGGAGATTATTTAGCAAACATAGATGAAATGTGCGTAGCCCAAAACCATGTAGTTAATTGAGTTTGATGGCCAGCTAGACACCCATGCAAGTCATGGAAACGGGCGACATGGTTTAATAGGCTTTTAACGTGCCTGATGTATATTGCCTTGAATGTAGGTATTGCTTACCGGGAATTATACACCTTTGTACAGCTAACGCTAGCTAGTTTGGTCCTAGTCCTAGCCAGACACGGGGCATGTGTGCACCTCCTATTTATTGTTCATTGTTTTTAATATAGCTTACCACTCATGCAAAGTGGTGTGTGCACCTATTATTTGTTTGTGTACAAATCAAGTTCGTTTTCGAGCCGGACACAACCACATGTGCATCTATGATATTTGACCAGCTAGAATCAGATTTAGCTACGTGTACAACTCTAAGTCATTTTTTTAAGTGCGTGACATATGATTTATGTACTCTTTTTTTACCAACTGATGACACAACAATTTCATCTAGTTAATATGTCGTGAAAATAGCTTAAGTGCATTGCTTCTCATGCATTTGTGGTTGGTGCCCAGTCTGACTGGTATATGCAATGACGTAGCATTGTCTAGAGGAAATAAAGCTGATCCGGAATTTTCTAGTCAATCTAATAAGAAAATTTCTTTGGTCCTAGTGCCTTTTATTAGCAGCGTACATGTTGCCATAAAAAAAGCAACATACATGCAACAGAGACTTTTAAAAGGCATGTATACATGGACGTGGATCTTTGGGTCTTTTAAAAGGCATGTGCATCCACGTCCCACGGTAGTTACTTCCGATGTATACATTTAGTACTTCAATCCGTCAATCTCAACTTGTTTTTTTTCTCTAGATCTCAACCGGCTTTTTCCAATCTTATGCATCTCCATATTGTAGGACCTTGAAGTATGTCTAGAGGGGGGGGGGTGATTAGACTACTTGACCAATTAAAAACTTAACATTTTCCCAATTTTAGAGTTTGGCAGATTTTAGCTATTTAGGACAAGTCAAGCAATCATCACACTATTCAAGCAAGCATGCAAAGAGTATATAGGCAGCGGAAATTAAAGCATGCAACTTGCACGAAAGTAAAGGGAAGGGTTTGGAGGATTCAAACGCAATTGGAGACACGGATGTTTTTGGCGTGGTTCCGATAGGTGGTGCTATCGTACATCCACGTTGATGGAGACTTCAACCAACGAAGGATAAAGGTTGCGCAAGTCCACGGAGGGCTCCACCCACGAAGGGTCGACGAAGAAGCAACCTTGTCTATCCCACCATGGTCGTCGCCCACGAAGGACTTGCCTCACTAGCGGTAGATCTTCACGAAGTAGGCGATCTCCATGCCCTTACAAACTCCTTGGTTCAACTCCACAATCTTGTCAGAGGCTCCCAAGTGACACCTAGCAAATTTAGGAGACACCACTCTCCAAGAAGTAACAAATGGTGTGTTGATGATGAACTCCTTGCTCTTGTGCTTCAAATAATAGTCTCCCCAACACTCAACTCTCTCTCATAGGTTTTGGATCTGGTGGAAAGAAGATTTGAGTGGAAAGCAACTTGGGGAAGGCTAGAGATCAAGATTCATATGGTAGGAATGGAATATCTTGGTCTCAACACATGAGTAAGTGGTTCTCTCTCAGAAATGGCAAGTTGGAAGTGTAGATTTGTTCTGATGGCTCTCTCCATGAATGAAGAGGAGGTGGAGGGGTATATATAGCCTCCACACAAAATCTAATCATTACACACAATTTACCAAACTCGGTGGGACCGACTCAACAGACTCGGTCGGACCGATTTAGCAAACCTAGTGACCGTTAGGATTTTCGGTGGGACTGACATGCAACTCGGTGAAACAGATTCGGTTAGGGTTAGCGCATAACGTAATCTCGGTAAGACCGATTACACAAACTCAGTGAGACCGATTTTGGTAATAAGCTTTCCAGAGAGTTGGTCAGGTAAACTCGGTGGGACCGATTTGCTCTTTTCGGTGAGACCGAAATGTTACAAAAGGGAAACAAAGAGTTTACATTATAATCTCGGTGGGACTGATCGCTCACTTCGGTTAGACCGAAACTTTACGAAGGGAAACAAAGAGATTACAATCCCATCTCGGTGAGACCGAGATCCCTATCGGTAAGACCGATTTTCTTAGGGTTTGTGGTAGTGGCTATGACTTTTGGAATCGGTGGCGTCGGATAGGAAGAATCGGTGTGACCGATTTTGGCTTTGGGTTTAGGTCATTTGTGGACGTGAGTAAGTAGCTGAGGGTTTTGGAGCATATCACTAAGCACATGAAGCAAGAGGCTCATTAAGCAACACCTCATCCGTCCATATGCATACAGACGTGACAGTCCAAAACGCCTGACACGCACATATTAGCATATTACGTAAAAACTTTAAATCTCAGCCGTTATTATTTCAATCAAACGGTGGTAATAATATTAGCACATGTGGGTAAACGTGATGGCTCGTTTGACTCTTGTTTTAATTATATAATAGATTCTATGACACCTCATCAAAATTGCTAAGGCTAGTACTACCATTACAACCAGCCTTAGCAAATAGTACTAAACATTAAGGTCTCTCGTTTTCCTCTGCACCTTGGTCACCTAGACGGAGGGAGTATCCTGCACGGGCTTTTCCTGCGCGGTAGGCAGGGCAGTTCCGCCTAGTCGGTTCGACAGAGACGTGAGAAGACGAGGGAGTAGGCTGATGCAAACGTAGGGCTGTGTGATTTGATAGCGAGTTACTGCTAGACAGGTGGGCCCCCGTCATTTGACTTGCCATTATCATATTAACTGTGGCACTACGACCAGCGTGAGTCTCCTGATTCCTGAACACCTCCATACAGGTGCCTCTCCCAATGCTCCACCATGTAGTAGAGGCTGGCTCTTGCACGAGAGCCCACTTCTCCACTTTTTCCTTGCCTCTCTTTCCTCCACATATGCAAAAATGCCATGTAAAGCGCACTATTATACTTACTTGCTCCTACTGGTGCTAAGCTTGCCACATAGGCATAAAGTCTAATGTGGCAAGTTAATCAAGAAGAGAGAGACTAGTTTGGTGACCCAAGGAAGAAACAGTGCTAAGCGCGTGTACCTAGGTGCAAAAACAATTTTGAGTCTATAGCTAATTAAATGAAGCAAACTTAGCAACAAATAACTAATAAGCACACCATTTCATTGGAAGAGGTCACTCCTTGGCAAATGCAATAAATACTAGTACTCCCTGTGTCCCATAATATAAGAACGTTTTTGGTACTACACTAGTGTCAAAACGTTCTTATATTATGGGACAGAGGGAGTACAAAGAAAGAGATAGAGAGAAGTAAAAAATAAATACACTTATAGCCAACCTTATAGCCAACCTCGTTGTAGTATGAGTGACTAAGTGATGACTATGTATGACATGCCAACATCAGATAGCCTAACACATCATGTTAAATCTCCAAGGGCGCGACCGCGCGAGCGACACGACGGTGGTGGTAGGCGCAACCATGATACAGGCTGCTGGCAGCCCTTGGATCTGAGATCAAATGGTCGCATGCTAAGTTGCTGAAAATTTCCAGAATAACCATCTAGGATAGGATATTCACCCATAGGTCTAGAATCACGCCACGCAATCATTCGATCTTAGATCCAACGGCTCTCGGAAGCCCGTATCACGGGAGAATGGAAAACCGCTACCCTGCCGTTCACACGCTGGCAGTTCGCTCCTACTCTTCCCCGCACGTCCTTTAATACTATGGCGGTTCACTCCTAGTCGTCCCGTCCTTTCACATTACGGCAGTTCCACTAATCCTAACCCTCCTCCCAAATCCATGGTGTCCCAAATCTCCACGATCGGCGGTGAGTACAAGGTTAGAACCATCACCGATGATGAGTTCGACGTCATCTACACCCGTTCTTCCACGACAGTGAAAGGATGCCTTTCTCGCTTCAGACGGATGTTCGAAAACTTAGATGATGAGTGGTTCACTAAGCTAGATGTTGAGTACACCACAGTCCTGGGACGAGAGAATGATCTAAAGGACGAAGAGAGGAAGAAGCCCACCGTGATCTAAGTTTGCGTGCATGACTTATGCTTGGTCTACCACATATGCCATGCTGACGTTGAATGCCTGGATTTTAAGGACTTCCTTGAGAGCAACCTAGTCAAATTCGTTACTGTAGACTTTGGGAATGACAAAGAAGTCCTGGGTCGGATAGGCCTCGTTGTAGGCAACCCCTTCGACCTCCAGAAGAATCGGCTGGTGTCCTCTCGTCAGCCTTCAATGTTGACACTAGCAAGAGCCATGGTTCATCCTTCGTACGGTAAACTGGAGAAACCTCCATACACATTTCATCGTTATGCATGGCAGTGAAATGTACTAGATATAGACCACATCCACTATGCTGCAATGGATGGCTACCTTTGTTTCAATATCTACAAGGGTTGGATGAAGAGCAAGAGCCAAGTGTGCGGTTCAAGCAAAGAAGTAACGGCGAAGAGGAAGAGGGACAAGGACGATGTCGAGGACGTGGACGAGGACTCCGAGTAAGGTGGCAGTGTCGTTGCTCATGGTGGTTCTAATGCAGTGTCTACCAGAGTAGTTGCAAAGCTTAATTTCAGGTGTGCTTAGTTTAATTTGAGGGGTGTGTTGTGCTGAGCCCCCAGCAGAACTATGTTATGTTTCTTCTCGTTACTTTAACTCTTCAGTACGTACATACTAGTATTTCTTACATTTCGTCTTTTAGTTGGTATAGTACTACCACTCATTTTTTCACATTATATACGTACAACATATATGGCCAACATCATATAGCCAGCAGTATAGTTGTCAAAGAATTTTAGGGTGCTTAGTGTTGTCAAAGAATTCCAGGGTGCTTAGTTTTATTTGAGGGGTGGGTTGTGCACTTGTGCTGGACACCATTATTGTGACAAGCCTTTTTAGTAGTACTATATGCATAATTTGGCGACGAGCACTCTCTATATATACAACCTTTTTTTTAATTTCAAGTTTTGCTCCACGGTGCAATCCATCGACACTACTACTGTACAAAAGTGGAGTATATACATTTTTTAAAAGGCTAGAGGGCGGGGCAGTCTAGCTCGGTCGGTTTCACGAGAGGCGAGAGCCTTTGTGATTTGACGGCTCATTAATGTTGTCAAATCGAATAGTACTGCCCCGCCCGCTGCACGCCTGGCGCCTCCATTAAACCCCTCCGTTAAACCTGCATGCAAACCGAGAATCCTACTCCGGCCACATGTGCGTTCATGAGCAGGCCGGAATTAAACGCAACACCGGTCGAGCTCCTCCCATCCGCCCTCAGTTTAAACAAGGCTAGACGCCGGCCAAGCTCCTACCGTCCGCCCTCTATTTACACGAGGCCAGACAGACAGCAGGCAAGAATCGCACCCCTCCTTCGCTCCCCCATCTCCTCCTTCACCATTTTCTCCACTCTTCCGATGGCTTCCGAGGGGCCATTCTCTGGCATATTACCCGGCTGGGTGGCCCGCCGAGCCCTCCAGATACGGATGAGGCCGCTCGGTGCTTCACCAACCTCGTTTGGCCCGAAGGAGCCAGTTGCCGCCCCAAGCAGGCGCGTGGTTCAGCAACTCACCGCTCCACGTCAGCTCGATGAGGAGTGGCGAGTTGCTCCATGCCGGCACAGCGGCGAGCACGCCGGTACGGGCATCGTCGCTGCGCGTCGTACCGCACCACCAGTGTCTGCGGTGGCCGCGCCTCCCATGTGTGGGCGTGCCTCCCGTGCCTGCGGCAGCACCATGCAGGCAGAGACAGAAGCCGGGTGCATGGAGAGCGACGAGTCGGTGGCCAGCTTCTCCGTGTCTGCCGCCATCATCGAGGAGAAGTAGAACACGGGAGGCCGCCACCACTTGGGACCCATGAAGGCCACCGCCGAGGCGAAGAGTGCGCATTCAAGTGGTTTCTTTGCTGCTTCGTCTCTTCCGAGGACCTTCGTCGACCCCACAAGTGTCTGACGGACATGAGGAAGACAAATGGATCCGCGGGCGGCCATTTAGATTATGTACTCCATCTGCAGCTGGCGGGAAATATTTGTTCTAAGAATGGAGAAATTGTATGTATCTATAACTAAAATAAGTCTAGATACATCCATTTCTAGGACAAGTATTTTCGGATGGAGGGAGTATTAATTATACAAGAGAGCCGGATTGGCACCGCTTAGTTCATGTAAATGTAATGAAATCCATCATGTTTATATGAAGATCCGGCTTTTTTATACGAAATCCTTCATGCTTATATGAAATCAGTCCATGTTTGCATGAATTTCATCTGGTTGATTAGAGTTGTAAAAATGTATGCCGCTGGCGTTTGATGTCGTCCTCCGCGGAAGGAAGCGGGTGGAAATTTGCCGGCTGTCATTGGAGATGCTCTTATGCTGGAAATAATAGAGTGACATCCAATCCATTTGAGTTAATTGCTTGTATGATTGTCCCTCTATAAAAAGTTAATTGCATGTACAGTGTACACGTGACTTGCAGGGTGGCTACAGCTTCGTACAGAAAGTTAAAAAGAAACAAGTCCATCCTTAATCTTGTATTCTAAGTACTCTGTGGGTTCCACTATCAGTACAGTAGCGAAAGAAGTATATATTAAATAAGTAATATATAATATAAAAAGTCTAAAGTTAAAAGACTGAATTCGAACTCATGTCATCGCGTTGCGAGCATCCGGCGCTAACCAGCCCAGCACATTTTTGTTGTAGACCATGTTGGAGATATATCTCCATGTCTACCCTTATACTCCATTCGTTCCTAAATATTTGCCTTTTTCAGATTTGAAATGGTCTACCACATACGGATGTGTATGTAGACATATTTTAGAGTGTAGATTCACTCATTTTGTTCCGTATGTCTTTTTAGGAAGGGGTCATATTTGTCCTTGATTTATTTATGAGCTATCCAGATGGCATTGCACCAAGAGGGTAACATCAAAATTATGGACTACTTTTTTGAGTATGTTGGTAAGGTCTGGTCATAGTCACTTGTTGAAATCTCTAAAAGGACAAATACTCCCTCCGTCCGGAAATACTTGTCATCAAAATGGATAAAAGCAAATGTATCTAGACGTATTTTAGTTTTAGATACATCTATTTTTATCCATTTTGATGACAAGTATTTTTGGACGGAGGGAGTATTTAGGAACAGAGGGAGTAGAAAACAGAGTTGGTGATGATGGTGTGCGTGCCATCCTGCAATATAGGCCGTCGGATTTATATCTAACGGATAGGAAAGAAACTATGGCAATTTTGCAAAAATATACCCACACGTCTCTCCACGTTCGCAAATAAGGCCTTCCCTCGTTCAGCCTTTTCTCTCACAAGATAAACTACTCATACAAATGCATCTTGATGTTCCGTGCAACGCACGGGCAGCTAGCTAATTTCTTTTAAAATAGTTGCTGCGATAATTGGGTTGAAGTGATATATTTTATGTCTGCCTCGAATGATTTCGGATTCACTAGTAGTAACAAAGAAAAGGTTGCCTTGTTAATTAACATAAAACAGGGTGAAAACTATCACATGAGGCCGGTAAAAACAAGGCACATTGGGTTCAGCGTCATCGTCACTACAGCTGTGCATGCGCGAGAAGTCTACATATCGAGGGGGCTACCGAGCGAGGCACCGAGACACAATGTTTGAGAGAGAAACCAATTGACAGATTATGATCAGATCGAGTTGTCACCCTTCTGCTGTCATTGTTGGGGGGGAAGGGAGAGAAAGATGTATCGAGAGTGTGTGCGGTGGGTACAGAGGCACAACTAGCAAGTGTGTGTGTGTGTGTGTGTTTGAAAGAGGAGTACATAGATTATTAACAAGATCGATGTGCCACCCTACTCCTTCGTTGTCGGGTAGTGTGTGTGTGTGTGTTTTTGAGAGAGAAGCCAGTCGATAGATTAGTATCAAGATCGAGGTGTCACCCGAATCCTTCGGTGTTGGGAAGTGTGGGTGTGTGTGGGGGGCGGGGGGCAGTGACACTCACATATCTCTACTTCTTATAAAATAATAGAGTTGGTGATGATGGTGTTCCTGCCATCCTGCAATATAGGCCATCCGATTTATATCCGACGGATAGGAAGGAAACTATGGCAATTTTGCAAAAAGATACCCACACCCCTCTCCGCATTTGCAAATAAGTCATTCCCTCGTTCATCATTTTATCCCACAAGATAAACTTCTCATACAAATGCATCTTGATGTTCCGTGCAACGCATGGGCATCTTGCTAGTAGGGAGAAGGAGTTTGTGTGACACATATCTAGCTATATTAAGGGATAGGTAGATAGCATTTGTGTGAGGCATACTTAAAGCCTCACGAAGATAAACAAACGGTGTGTGTGCATGCAAGTGCCAGAAAAAATGAAGCGAGAAACAATGTGTGTGTGTGCGTGTGTGTGTGTGTGTGTGAGAGAGAGAGAGAGAGAGAGAGAGAGAGAGAGAGAAATCTCAAAACAAAAGGTGCTCTGTTGGAATCCCGTTGTATGTATTCATATGATTCCGGAACTCGAGTTAACCTTAGGCATATGTATGAGAGACATTATTATACTTTGAGACATTAGTGGCTGTGGGTGGGCGGAATTAAAGGGGTGGGCGTGTTAGACAGAGAGAGCGTGTGTCTTTCTGTGTGAGAGACTTGTAGGATGGGGTAGAAAGACGAATTTAACCCTGGCGGAGGGAGAGAAATACACGAAGTGCGCGTGTGTGATTCCGATGCCCACAGGGAAATGAGATATGTATGCGTGTGAGAGAGATTGCACAATTCATTCACGTATCACTATCTAGCGATCGTGGACGTGCATCGCTTGAACATAAGTCAATATCTACTTTGTATCATGGCCAAAGGTACAATATCGATTCAACTCTATAAAGATTGGACACTCACATATCACATTTTTTCTATTTAAAAAACCTTTTCAGTTGTGCATGCCTTACAGTGATGTTTCTTCAAACAACCAATGTAGCTATCATGTACATGCACCATTGTTACTCTTGCATTCAAATTCATTTATCTTGGATGATTTCAGTTTCTATTTTGAAGTAATATATGTAATATTCATATATGAATTCAACGGGTACGCAATTTATGTAATGGAGGCTATGTAATCATATGTGGTAACACTTTTAAGTAGCGGACTACAATATCCATTTCTTTTTGTGCGCCTCTACACTAACACGTCAATGCATTATGTTTAGAGTAAATAACCAATGGCACTAAATTATATTTACATGAGAAATACATAGGCTGAGCGTTTGATCCCTTTTTTTGTGAACGCGTCACTACACCCGTACAATTGGCCGCGCCCGTTTGAACGTCCAAGTTATCGGCGCATCATCCCGAGTTATTATCTTTTTTTGGGGTGGACTTCACACCAGTTATTAACTGCTGACGCGTGCCCCGTGTACACAGTCTAGCATGACCTTCCCGCTAGCACGGTCCAAAATTAGTTGAAATTGGATACGAACGATCCCGCGGGCGGCAAAATCTCCCGCCTCCTTCTAAAATTTATGCCACCTTTGTCTTTAGCATGCGAAATTCTCCTTTAGTCCTTGGTGCACGGAGACCAACAGTTACAATACCGCCCTCATTTACATGATAGGTCGGGGCTGCTTTGGTAACTTCCGGTTCCCCCCACTACACGGCACCCCCATTTTCCTCTCCCCCTCCCGCAAAAACAACTAACTCCACAGCACCAGAGCATCTTACATCACGCCGTCCGTACTTCATCACCCTTTCTCCCCTCCCCTCTCGACACCCTAGACTACTAATCCACCGGCGTACCATAGCCCATTCACTGCCAGCGGCGTCCACCTCACCGGATCTGCTTCTGCGGCCGCATCTAACCCCTCCCACCTCCCCTAGAAACAAGTAGACTGCTCATCCACCACTGTACCACAGCCCATTTGGTGTCGGCCTTGTCCACGGCGCCGGATCTGCTTCGCCGGTACTCTCGTCAACCGCCGCGCATATGTAGCGGCTCATTCATACTCCCCACCAGAGACGCTTCGTCCACACCCCCCGGAGCCGCCCCACCGACGCCCCCGTCGACGGCCTCGGATCCTCTTCACCGACACCTTCCTCAACCCTACCGGATCCGCTTCGCCGACACCTTCCTCAACCCTACCGGAGCCGCTTCGGCGACACCATTGTCAACCCTACCAGAGTAGCTTCGCCTATACCATTCTCAACCCTACCGGGGCCGCTTTGCCAACTCACAAGTCCACGGCCTTAGATTCGCTTCCTCGCACCCTCATCCAACCTACCGGAGCAGCTTCTGACGCCCCTTCCAAGGCCATAGATCCGCATCGTCGACACCATCCTTAACCCAACCACCGGAGCAGCTTCTGACGCCCCATCCACGGCCGCAGATCCGCATCATCAACACCATCCTTAACCCAACCACCGGAGCAGCTTCTGACGCCCCATCCATGGTTGCAGATCCGTGTCGTCAACACCATCCTTAACCCAACCACCAGAGCAGCTTCACCTACGCCCTCGTCCACGGCCACAGATCCGCTTCGCCCACACCATAGTCCACCCTACCAGAGCCGCTCCACAAACACCCTACTCGACGGTTCTAGATCTCCTTACCGGACCCCGACAGCCAGTGCAGCGTCATCACCCTTGACGTTTCTAACCTGATTCCCACCGTCTGGAGAGATGCCAAGCACCCGCCACGGCCTAGGTACTTGTCACCTTTAAACCCGTCAAGCATCACATGCCCGATGTACTTCAAATATACTAACCGGTCGCTGTTACCTGTTATGCAGCTGGCAAAAACTACAAGGATGATGTTTCTTCTGGATCTAACAGCTTGGCCAACCAAGATCCTGGACTAAGGCATTGCTATGATCTTGTAAGTGTGTCTCTCTCTCTCTTGTATTGTTCTGTGCCTGCCAGCGTGCTTTGCTAGGATTTTCGACCAGTAATCCCTTTGTGCAGACAATGATTTCTACTACTGGCTGCTAAATTAGATATGTAGATGTCATACATGATACTACCTCGTACCTCCGTTCCTAAATATAAGTCTTTCTAGATATTCCACTATAGGCTACATACGGAACAAAATGAGTGATTCTACACTCGAAAATGCATCTATATACATCTGTATGTGGTCCATACTGGAATCTCTACAAAGACATATTTTTAGGAACAGGGGTAGTACATTACACAAAATCGTAGGTGGCATGTAGGAATTCAGGTGCACTACATTAGGCTCCCTTAGAGTACCTGCTAGTCCAGCATACAGAGTCATGGCTAGTTTATGGTACGCGCACAATCGTTAATTGGTGGTTTAAGTATGCGCAAGGGATATGCAATGCAATATAATGTAGAGATGTCTGAAATTAGCCGTGTTAACTTGCAGATAGGGTTACACAATGAAAAAGTACAAGATGTATGTGGCAATTTCATGGAACATCGCAAAAAAAGGAGAGGCAGCGGTGAGCCTATACAGTGTGCTATGGTACGTCACTCCTCCATTGCAATCATCATGACATGTTATTTGTATGTCAGTTCTATTAGCCAAGTTTTTTAGCGACAGTTATTGCGAGTTATCCTAAGAAAATAAGCACCTGTGAATATAAGCTCCATGTAATAAGCCAACCAGTTCTTTTCATTGCGTTTTCAGCTTATCTTTGGTATGATCAGTGGAAAGTCTAGATTGCATTATATTTTTTCATTTTGCTGACCATACGAAAATTAATTTGACTCGCAAACATCACAAATTGAACCTAGTGCAGTAATTAATATGATAGAAAAACAGACCATCACTATTTGCTCAAAATGCAAATACAAAGATACCATCTACTTGGCACAATCTACTTTGGTCAATGTTTTCTATAGATATCCCATTGCCTAATTTAAACGAAGAATGCATCACCCACATTTAAATGAAGAACAATTATTTATTGAAATTCGATGGTCCAAGTGGCTGGTTATTATCATATAGCAGCACCACCTGAAAGCATCATATAGCAGCAGCAGCAGCAGCTCATAGCAACTCATCATACAGCAGCAGCAGTCTGCAATTCATCATATACCAGCAATAGCTCATAGAAATTCATCATATAGCAGCAGCAGGAGCAGCTCATAGCAATTCATCATATAGCAGCAGCAGGAGCAGCTCATAGCAATTCATCATATAGTATCAGCAGGAGCAGCTTATAGCAACTCATCATATAGCAGCAGCAGCTCATAGCAATTCATCATATAGCAGCAGCAGCTCATAGCAATTCATCATATAGCAGCAGCAGCTCATAGCAATTCATCATATAGCAGCAACAGGAGCAGCTCATAGCAATTCATCATATAGCAGCAGCAGCTCATAGCAATTCATCATATAGCAGCAACAGGAGCAGCTCATAGCAATGCATCATATAGCAGTAGCAGAAGCAGCTCATAGCAATTCATCGTATAGTGGATCAGAATGAAAATTTGGCAAAAAATCAGAGGAGATCCTCACCTTGTTGGATGAGCTCATCCTTCAATGGCACCTCAAGGCCATGGCCTGGGAGGAGGGGAGGGGGAATAAGGTGCCTTCTGCCACAGTGTGGCATCAGCCGTAGTTGTGCAGCGCTCGCCGGAGTAGTGCGTTGGACGAACAACAGTGGAGCAGCTGCTGGAGACCATGAGAATGAGGGACGGTGCCAGAGGGAGGAGCAACCATGAAGATTTTCCCCTACCCACCGACCATGTAGCCTAGCTGGACATAGCATCGTCGAGGACCAGGCCAGATGGGACCAGTGGCGATGGCTTGCTGGAGGAACCCTAGTGTTGCAGGCAGGAGATCAAGGTAGAGGGAAAGGGGAGAGGAGATGCAAGCGGGAAGGGCAATGAACGCTTGCGTGTTTGTTTTTACTTGAGGGTCAGGTATGACACGGGCGTTAGCAGTTGCATTTTGGGTGTAATATAGGCAGACAACAGAGTCATTTCACGATTTCCCTTCCCTTCAATTTTTAGTGAGGTTCTACCCGAAACACCCCCTCCTAACGAAATTATTTAAGCCCAAGCCCATAACTCAAAATTACTTCTTTACATCTTTTATGGCTTATTTTGACAATAAGCCCTGAAAAGGCGGAATCGAACTGGCCCTTAACCTGCAATTCTATTGTGTGTGCAATGATGAATCACTCCTGCCTGCTATCTGTACATTTAGGCATCATCATACATGGCATAACCGAATACATGTGCATTCCATTGTAGAATCTGGAATATGCAATGTTTATGTTAGTTCATACGTTGCACATGATGTTTAAATGCCCCTTAAATCTGGTTAGTCAAGTGATGGTCTTTAAGCCTCCTTCTTTGCTTCTTTTCTTGATATGTAAGATTTGCTCATACATCTGTTCAATTGATTGTTTGCTTCACCCAGCCATACTAGGACTGTTTGCTTTGATTACTTGTTGTTCTTGACCTAACACTCTAACAGAGCTTGTCAACGATTTAAACACTAAGGGCTGTTGTAGTCGGGCCTTGTCTAACTCATAGGTGACATAAAGGTTTGGTTGTACACTAAAGTAGGATCTTTAAGAGTACCTGGAGATCCAGTTTGAAGGTATACCTAGTTTTTACATAGTGCAGACATAGTAAATGCTCATTTCATTGTGTGCAAGTTGAAGAGATGCGGCATGTTTCATTATGTGGTGTTGTTTTGTTATAATCTCATCCTTTTGTGTTCACAGACTGGAAAGTATGCATATTTATCTTCCACGGAGACGAGTAACTAGTTTGTGTCACCTTGCAGAGGGGGTGCAATGAAGATAAGATTGAGGATTTCCAAGTACAAGATGTTAGGAAGGAGCCTTGCAAGAGAAGTAGGAGCTGTGCTGAGCCTCTTCAACCTGCTAAGGTAAGTTGTCGGCGTTCTGGGAACGGGGGTCCCCAGACTTGCCTGCCTCCGGCCTGCGGCGTGGCTCGAGGGAGGCCCAGCGCAGCCCATTTTCATCAACACAAGCTCAAGACCCTCGCGAGGGGCCAAGCCTCGTGGGGCGGACGACAAGGAGCTTCCTCGGGCATGGCCTCATCAGGCTGGCTCACGAGGAGGCGGAGAGTTCAAGGCGGGGTACCACACGAGGTGCCCATGATGCAAGCCATGACGACCAGGGGCGCCAGTCGGGCGCCAGCCTGCACAATGTCCTCTTTTCCTCTTTGGTGCAAAGGGAGCAAGCGTAGGCGAGAGCATCAAGCAAAGGCATCCATTTCGGTGCAACAAGACCAAGACCAGCCCAACGGCCGGAAGGAAGTCATTGTGGAGCCCAAGCAGGCGTCATCACCAAAGCCTTTGACAGGCGAGGACCAACTTTAGTCAGGATAAGTGTACCTGTTGTTCCCCTTCAAAATGGCCAATTGTTGGCGCCCTTCCCGCTCAATATTTGGGAAGAGGCCCAGGGCCTTTGCCTATAAATAGGACTAGACACCCCTGGGGTAGAGACATCTAGAGACCGGATCGAGAATCCAAGAGCCAGAACCAAGTAGCACCAGCCAAGAGCAGACCCTCGCGAGGCTATTCTTCCTTGTATTGTTCATCATCAGCCCAAGAGGCAACCCACCACACCACACACTGGAGTAGGGTATTACACCACAATGGTGGCCCGAACCAGTCTAAATCTTGTGTCTCTTGTGTAGTTCTGTTTGGTAGTTTACATCCTAGCGATTTGGCGAGGAATAGGCAGGCAGAGGGTTGAATCTCCGCGTGCACCCGAGAGTTCGAACCTTAAGGGTCTGCCGGAACCCGAAATCTGACATTTGGCGCGCCAGGTAGGGGTGCGCCTGAATTCGCCTTCTGTTGTCTTGTTCTTCTCCGACCACCGCGTCCATGTCTAGCGCTCGTCGGGCTCGCGCCGAGCGCCGAGCCGCCCACGCTTCCCACATCGCCCAGACGGCTCCCGTCGGCGGGCGCCCTCGTCGTTCCCCGCCACCTGTCGTCAATGTCGCCATCTGCCCGGCGGGGAACGGGCAGCAAGCATCATCCCAGCATTTCCCCATGGCCTCTTGGGAAGAGCCACGCGGCCTCTTCCTCACTCACCCCATCACGGCGGCTACCTCGGTCGTCGCGGCCCTCCTGGGTGGCCCGCAGGCGCCGCCCTCTAGCCACCATGTCAAGCCGTTCGTCCGCCGGGTCGGCACTGCCTCCACGCGGCAGGGGGCTCCCCGGGGACGGTCGGAGCCATCGGCTAAGCTGACCTTCAGCTCCGAGGACCACCCCACTAACTCGGCCTGCTCGGGCGCACTCCCCATGCTCTGCACGCCCACCATCTGCCAGGTGGCCGTCACCAGGACCCTCATCGACGGTGGCGCGGGCCTCAACGTGCTCTCAGTTGAGGCCTTCAACCTCCTTTGCATACCCCGGGAGCAGCTGCAACCCAGCCGGCCTTTCTCGGGCATCGGGGGCGGGTCGTCCAGCTCCTTGGGGCAGATCTGTCTCCCGGTAACTTTCGGCACCTACGACAATTTCCGCACGGAGCTGGTCGATTTCGACATCGCCCCCATCGGCCTCCCCTACAATGCCATCCTCGGCTATCCAGCATTGGCCAAATTCATGGCCGCGACTCACCCGGCGTACAACCTCATGAAGATGCCCGGGAGCAATGGCGTCCTCACCATGCCCGGGGACACTGAAGGTGCGTTGCGAGTACTCAAGCTCGCCCTCAAGACGGCGGCGGCGGCGCGGCCCGCCGACGCAGAAACCCCCAAGCCCAAGGGGGTGCGCCGGCCAAGAAGAAGCAGTTGTTCACCCAAGACAAGGCAGAGACCAAGCAGGTACCTGTCGACGAGGACGGGTCCACTAACGCCACTTTCACCATAGGCGTCAATCTCGAGCCCGAGCAGGAGGAAGCCCTGGTCAAGTTCCTGTGTGCAAACAAGAAGGTGTTCGCCTGGGAGCCCGATCAATTGGCAGGGATCCCACGGGGCATAATCGAGCACCACCTCAATGTGTGTCCCAACGTGCACCCCATGAAGCAGAAGGCGAGGAGGCAGTCCACTGAAAAGCAGGCCTTCATCGTCCAGGAGACCCGCAAGCTAGAGGCCGCGGGGGTTATTCGCGAGGTCTGATACCCAGATTGGTTGGCCAACCCCGTGGTTGTGCCAAAGAAGGGAGGGAAGGAACGCATGTGTGTCGACTTCACCAACCTCAACAAAGCATTCCCGCAAGATCCGTTCCCGCTCCCTTGCATCGATCAGATCGTCGATTCCACCGCTGAGTGTGACCTGTTATGCTTCTTGGATGCCTCCTCCGCCTATCACCAGATCAAGATGGCGGTGGAAGACATGGAGAAGACGGCCTTCCTGACCCCGTGTCGGGTGTACTGCTATACATGCATGCCGTTCGGACTGCGCAACGCGGGGGCAACATTTCAGCGGCTCATGCACATCACCTTGGGCGTGCAGCTCGGGAAGAATGTGGAGGCTTACGTCGACGACATCGTAGTGAAGTCTCGCGAGGCCAAGACCCTGATACAAGACCTGGAGGATACCTTCGCGAGCCTCAACGCAGTGAGCCTGTGGCTCAACCTGGAGAAGTGTGTGTTTGGAGTCCCCTCGGGCAAGCTCTTGGGCTTCCTCGTGTCCCACCGAGGCATCGAGGCCAACCCAGAAAAAGTCAAGGCAGTCGAAGACATGAGCCCACCAAAGACCCTTAGAGAAATGCAGAAGCTCACAGGGCGCGTGACTGCGCTGGGGCGCTTCATCTCCAGGTTAGGAGAGCGAGCGCTGCCTTTCTTTCAGCTGATGAAGAAGAAATGGCCCTTTGAATGGACTGAAGAGGCTGACAAGGCGTTCCAAGATCTCAAGAGATACTTGACCAGCCCTCCGGTGATGGTGGCCCCACGCCCTCAGGAGCCCCTAGTACTCTATCTCGCCGCCACTCCTTACTCCGCCAGCGCGGCTCTGGTGGCAGTCAGGGAGGAGCATTGGACCAAGGCCACGGCTGCTGCATGTGTCAAGGCAAAGCAGGACCAAAAAGGATTCGCAGAGGTCGCAACCACGGCTGAGGAGGATCAGCCGCCGCAGGGAAGCGCGCCGGAAGCGGAGGAAGCTCTTCCTCCAGGCGACCAACCTCCGAAGGCCCCGTTGCCTCAGCAGGCGCCACAGCCTCCGGAGGGCACCATCAGCGCCGACGCTCCAAGCCTCGTCGAGCACCCAGTGTACTTCATCAGCACAGTGTTGCGGGATGCGAGGGCACGGTACCCCATGCCGCAGAAGCTCCTCCTCGCGCTGCTGGTGGCCTCGTGCAAGCTGCGGAACTACTTCCAGGGTCACCCGATCAAGGTTGTCTCAGCATACCCCTTGGAAAGGGTGCTTAGGAGCCCTAACTCGGACGGAAGGGTCGCTAAATGGAACATTGAACTGCAAGAGATTCAGCTCGAATTCAGTAGGACCAGGGTCATCAAGGGTGCCGCGCGAGCAGATTTCATGGCTGAATGGACGGAGGCACCGGACCTCAAGGCCGATGAGGACCGATCACTCTCTCCAGGAAGCGAGGCGCCAGAAGGCTGGGTCATGTACTTCGACGGGGCGTTCTCTAGGCATGGCGCTGGGGCTGGGGCGGTGCTCATATCTCCCACTCAGGATAAGTTGTACTACGCCGTACAGCTCTGCTTCCAGCAGGGCGAAAAGGTCTCCAACAATATAGCAGAGTACGAGGGACTGATAGCGGGCCTGAAGGCCGCCGCTTCCCTGGGAGTGAAGCGTCTTACTATCAAGGGCGACTCGCAGCTCCTTGTCAATTTCTCCAACAATGTATACGAGCCAAGAGATGAGCACATGGAGGCTTACCTTGCGGAGGTCCGCAGGATGGAGAAGCAGTTCTGGGGGTTGGAGCTACAGCATGTGCCCCACGGCACTAATCAAGAGGCCGATGACATCGCCAAGCGAGCCTCCAGGCGGTTGCCCTAGGAGCCAGGCATCTTCAAGGAACGACTCTTCAAGCCCTCGGCCCTGCCATCATTGTCGAGCACAGCACAGCCTTGGCTGGAGCTTCCTCAACCACCTGCCTCGGGAGCCCCAGCCTGTGGCCTGGCCTTAGGAGCACGCCTGATCCTGACGATGGAGCCTCAGGAGGGGTGCTGGATCACAGAGCTCCGGAGCTACTTAACGCAAGGGACCCTGCCGGAGAAGGAGGAAGCAGAGCGTGTGGCGAGGCAAGCCACAGCGTACTGCATCAGGGATGGAGAGCTCTACTGGAAGCGACCGAATGATGTGTCCCTGCGTTGCATCACCAGGGAGCAAGGGAAAGACCTGCTGGCAGATATACACGGTGGAGACTATGGGCATCATTCGTCGTCACGAACCCTCGTCGGCAAGGCATTCCGCAGCGGTTTCTATTGGCCTACTGCGCTCAATGACGCTGTCGAGCTTGTGAAGGCTTGCGAGGCCTGCCAATTCCATGCCAAGCAGATCCACCAGCCGGCAGGAGGTCTGCAAACCATACCCCTCACGTGGCCATTTGCAGTCTGGGGGCTGGATATCCTGGGCCCTTTTCCTCGGGCACCAGGGGGCTATCGCTACCTCTACGTCGCTGTGGACAAGTTCACCAAGTGGGTCGAAGTCGAGGCCGTCCGCACCATCCCAGCTGGTTCTGCGGTCAAGTTCATCAAGGGCATCGTGAGCCGGTTCGGGGTGCCGAACCGCATCATCACTGACAACGGTTTGCAGTTCACCAGTAACCTTTTCAAAACGTATTGTGCTAACCTTGGAACGCAGATATGCTACGCTTCAGTGGCGCACCCCCGAAGCAACGGCCAGGCCGAGCGGGCCAACGCGGAAGTCCTGAGGGGCCTCAAGACCAGGACGTTCAAGAAGAAACTGGAGGCCTGCGGCAAGGGTTGGTCCATCCGCACAACCGCGACCAAGCCGACTGAGAAGACTCCCTTCTTCTTGGTCTACGGGGCCAAAGCGGTCCTCCCTCACGAGGTCAGACATCGGTCCACGCGGGTCCTGGCATTCGATGAGATGCTGCAGGATGGCATGTGGGGGACGGACCTCGTGCTGGGGGAGGAGCGTCATCGAGAAGCTGCGCTGCGAGCGGCAAGATACCAGCAGGCACTCCGGCGATACAACTGCTGCAACATCCGCCCCAGAACTCTCGAGGTAGGGGACCTCGTGCTCCGGCGGGTCCTCTCCAGGGAGGGACTGCATAAGCTCTGACCTATGTGGGAGGGCCCGTTCAAGGTTGTTCATGTTTCCAGGCCCAGCTTCGTGCACTTGGAGACTTAGGAGGGAGTACCTGTACAGAACGCGTGGAACATCCAGCACCTCTGGAGGTTTTACCCCTAAAAAGGCCCAGAGCCTGTGAAGAAGGCAAATGTCTGTGAAGCTCATCTTTTTGGAAAAGGCCCAGAGCCTGTGAAGAAGGCAAATGCCTGTGAAGCTCATCTTTTTGGAGAAGGCCCAGAGCCTGTGAAGAAGGCAAATGCCTGTGAAGCTCATCTTTTTGGAAAAGGCCCAGAGCCTGTGAAGAAGGCAAATGCCTGTGAAGCTCATCTTTTTGGAAAAGGCCCAGAGCCTGTGAAGAGGGCCAATGCCCGTGAAGCTTGATTCCCCGAAGAAAGGCCCGGAGCCTGTGAAGAAGGCCAACACCTG
>NC_041391.1:512085758-512094403 GCF_002162155.2 Triticum dicoccoides
TGTGAAGAAGGCAAATGCCTGTGAAGCTCATCTTTTTGGAGAAGGCCCAGAGCCTGTGAAGAAGGCAAATGCCTGTGAAGCTCATCTTTTTGGAAAAGGCCCAGAGCCTGTGAAGAAGGCAAATGCATGTGAAGCTCATCTTTTTGGAAAAGGCCCAGAGCCTGTGAAGAGGGCCAATGCCCGTGAAGCTTGATTCCCCGAAGAAAGGCCCGGAGCCTGTGAAGAAGGCCAACACCTGTGAAGCTCGCCGCCCGTGACACTCTCACGTAATAATGAGTTGCGGCTATACACGCCCTGGAGTCTTAGGGGTGCCGGCCTTAGGCCCTGGGGCTCCCTCCCACGCCCAGTGGCAGCACTTAGCTCCGCGCTGGTGAGAAGACGTCGAAGACTAGACTAGGTGCCGGACAAGGCTTTTTCATTTGCTTTCTGCAGTTGGCTATTCCATTCTCATTTGGAGTTTAATCGAAACTATCGCCGCCTTTTGACCTTTGGCTCTTCGACTTTTTCGCTCTCCTGC
Organism: Triticum dicoccoides; assembly: GCF_002162155.2. Lineage (NCBI taxonomy): Eukaryota > Viridiplantae > Streptophyta > Magnoliopsida > Poales > Poaceae > Triticum > Triticum dicoccoides. The sequence continues at coordinate 512,086,276 of NC_041391.1, forward strand.
CTCGATTTCTCTTGCACGGGGGCTCGCGAGGTGGAAGCCCCGAGGTCCCTCGTGAGTGTTCCTGCCCCTATCACTCAAGTTTTCATGGCCCAGGTCCACTACCGGAGCACCCCCCAGACCATGCCTCACGGGCACCACGACACGAATACAGGGCCTGGGTCGGTCGCCCCACGGCTGAGACTAAAGATTACTTACGAATGGGCATGCAACAGAAAGGAACAAGTACCGGAATAATAGAAACAGTGCGATGATTGACAACGTTAACCCAAACAAGCCCCCTCGGGGCCACACATTGCTGTCTTTTTGCGCAGGAGAAAAGAAAGGAAAGAACAAAAGCAGGCGAAGCTCGCCCCGCGCCGGCCCTCATGGAAGACTCGAGCCGCCTCCGGAGCTCAGGCAGACTCCCTCTCGCGCTTCACCGGGGCGCGATGGCGGGTAGACCCGCTGCCGCCCTCCAAGCAGGAGCGACGACGTGGAGGCTGACCGCGGCCACTGCTAGAAGGGTCGCTACCCGAAGAAGAGCTGTTGAAGCTTGAGGAATCATGGGCGCCGCCAACCGCTCGCGCGCTGTCCTCCCCATCCTCACCGGGGCTGAGTCCCCGGCCGCGGTCGTCATCTTCAGGACAGCACCCTGTACGGCGACCATCTTCCCCAAACACCCTCACGTAGAGGGTGGCGTCGCCGTCAAACTTGAAGTGCAGAGAGCACCGGCGGCGGAGGCCACACGCGCGAGCAAATGTCTGCCAGCCGCGGGTCAGGGCCAGGCTCCCAGCAGCAGAGAACTCCAGCAAAGCCCATGAGGCCCGGCTGCAGCAGCCATCTGCCTGGAGCCAGAGGCCACCCAAGGCGCTAGCTGGGAGCTCACCTAGGAGGAAGCGAGGGAGCTGAAGCCAGGCGCCGGTTGGCTCCACCGCCCACACAATGAACTCCGGCATCACCTCCGCAGCATGGAGGCGCGACCTCGGGGGTCGCACGTCCGGAACATGCCCACCGACCATGGCCAGCCGCTCATCGCCGCACAGAGAGCCACCTCTGCGACCGCGGGGGGCCGCCGTGGAGGCCACAGGATGTTTGCGAGGGCGACCTCGACCGCGCTTGGGCGAGGGAGAGGCAGACTCGACCTGGCGAGCCTTTCCTTTCTCTGCAGCCGAGAACTTCCTTGGTGGAGCCATGGAGAAGAAGGAGAAGCAAGAGGGGATAGGTTGGAAGGGCGCACGCCGTTCCATACTTATAGCCGGCGAAGGCCAACCGTCGGCCTCCGCGATCGCAGGTAATCATGACCCGCTTTGCATGCAGGGACTTGTCAAATCCGTGCGGTTACCAAGGCGTCATGGGGAAGCGGAGACGCCCACGTCCAATCAACCACCACGCGGCGCCCAAGGCCGCAGGCTGTTAGGGCCCGCGACGCTTCGCACTTGCCCTTTCGCCTCTCTGCTCGGCCAAGTCCGGGCACACCGTGGGCCCGGGGGCTACTGTCGGCGTTCTGGGAACGGGGGTCCCCAGACTTGCCTGCCTGCGGCCTGCGGCCTGCGGCGTGGCTCGAGGGAGGCCCAGCGTAGCCCATCTTCATCAGCACAAGCTCAAGACCCTGGCGAGGGGCCAAGCCTCGCGGGGCGGACGACAAGGAGCTTCCTCAGGCATGGCCTCGTTAGGCTGGCTCACGAGGAGGTGGAGAGTTCAATGTGGGGTACCTCGTGAGGTGCCCATGACGCAAGCCATGACGACCAGGGGCGCCAGTCGGGCGCCAGCCCGCGCAGTGTCCTCTTTTCCTCTTTGGTGCAAAGGGAGCAAGCGCAGGCGAGAGCATCAAGCAAAGGCATCCATTTTGGTGCAACAAGACCAAGACCAGCCCAACGGCCGGAAGGAAGTCATTGTGGAGCCCAAGCAGGCATCATCACCAGAGCCTTTGACAGGCGAGGACCAACTTTAGTCAGGATAAGTGTACCCATTGTTCCCCTTCAAAATGGTCAATTGTTGGCGCCCTTCCCGCTCAATATTTGGGAAGAGGCCCAGGGCCTTTGCCTATAAATAGGACTAGCCACCCCCGGGGTAGAGACATCTAGAGACCGGATCGAGAATCCAAGAGCCAGAACCAAGTAGCACCAGCCAAGAGCAGATCCTCGCGAGGCTGTTCTTCCTTGTATTGTTCATCATCAGCCCAAGAGGGAATCCACCACACCACACACTGGAGTAGGGTATTACACAACAATGGTGGCCCGAACCAGTATAAATCTTGTGTCTCTTGTGTAGTTCTGTTTGGTAGTTTACATCCTAGCGATTCGGCGAGGAACAGCCAGGCAGAGGGTTGAATCTTCACGCGCACCCCTTAGTTCGAACCTCAAGGGTGTGCCGGAACCCGAAATCCAACATAAGTCACTGTATGCAACTCAACAGTTCAATTCCTTGTTTGTTTCAGGCATAGTTAATTTGATCTTTTCAATTGCTTTATTTGTCCTCAGTTAATGAGATGCCCAAAGAATCATGCCTGATGTTGGGTACTTGTATAACTATTAGTTCACATAATTAAAGGCCTTACCATTTAATTACTCTGTCGAAGTGTGCATGAAGCTTTGAAGTCTATTAACCAACTATTATTGCATGAGGCTCACAATCTAGTTTATACTACGCTAATGATTGCATAGTTTTGCCTGCTGTAGTATGTTTGTATGAAACCCTCTGTTGTTCATTATGCTCCCTAAGACTTTAATTGAGCTACAGAATGGCCAACTGCTTTCTTACTTATACTCAATGTGCTGTCTAAATTTGTAACTTGTCTGTGTTTTCGATTGGGCCCCAACATCATGCTCCTCTGGTGAGCTAAGAGGGATTTCTGTATGCAGGCTGCACAGACTATATTTTTTATAATTTTTAAAATATCACCTTCTTATGCTTCATGACGTGTAACATTATTGTTAGTCATGTTTTGCCATGTAGTACAAAATAGTGTCTTGCTCGCTTCACTGTTGTAACTATATTTTTGCCCTAGTCATGTGTACTTACAGAAACATTTCAGGATGAAGTGACATCAACCCAAAGAACTGCGAGCAGTGCGGCATGGCCATCACCGAATAATTATGGATTGGAACTGGAATGTGCTGGTGTTCTCGAGCATCAACTAGAGGTGGCAAGACAACTATACATGATTGTCAACGTATAATCAACAAGTTGAGACTGGACATGCAGGCATTAGATGCAGGAGTCAAAAAAATGAAACAAGACACTGAGGTAACCATGAAGGAATTGGAGATTTTGCAGACTAAAATTTGTGCTATCTGAATCCGGCCAATCCTATTTTCTGAAGAGATTATAGTTCAAATGGAATTAAGTTGATGCGCGTCCATGATGTATGAGCTGTATTTGTCCAGTGTATGTAATTTGTTGTTTGTGTATGCTTTATTATCACCTGTGCTGAACCATAATGCCCAGTGGGTATAATCGGCTGTAATTTCTTTATTGTATAGTGTAGGATTATTCTACGTTTCTATGCCTTGGTCTCTTTGTTGTATAGTGTATGTTTTTTAGAGGTGATAGTATTGAGTAGGATAATTCTTTGAATATGCTATATCGTTCAAACGGGGGCCAACTCGCCCAAACGTTGTAGTGACCATTGCCTTCCATGGGCCGTACGGTCCATGGGCCATGTACGGGCCGTCGGATCCATGGGCCTTCAATGGGCCGTCGAAACCATGGGCCTTCAATGGGCAGTTGGATCCATGGGCCTTCAATGGGCAGTCGGATCCATGGGCCTTCAATGGGCCGTCGGATCCATGGGCCTTCTACGTCTCGTAGGATCCATGGGCCTTGTATGGGCCAACTCAGTTATGGGTCTTGTATGGGCCTTTAATGGGTGGTAGGCGGGCTAGAGTGGAAATCGTATGTTTTATGGGCTGACCATAACGGGCCGTTAATAGGCCGTATTTGGTGATGCTATGAAAATGGCCCAACAGATTAACGGTCCACAAATGGGCCGACTGTAACGACGGGCTGAATTTGGCCCACGAGCAGAAAATGACAGTAACGGGCCGTAAGTAACTAAATGCTGCAAATGAGCCCAAGAATAAATGGGCCCTCAGAAGGCCGAAAGATAACTTGGGCTGTAAACGGCCCAACAGAATAACAGGCCGTTAATGGGTATAGAGTGATACATTGTTCATTACGGGCCAGTTTCACCACGGGCCGTTAATGGGTGGAAAGTGATACACTATTCATTACGGGCAAGTTTCACCACGCGCCGATAATGGGCCAAGAGTTACAAAGGGCCTCATATGGGCCGAAAGACATTATGGGCCATACATGGGCCAAAAGTGAAAACGGGCTGGAATCATATTGGATGGCCCAGATGATGATACTGGGCCTAATTCGGATAGGGCGTAATGGGCCTTGGGTTAGCGGGCTGTAAATGGGCTATATGCGAACAGGCCGTTAACAGGCTTTCCATGGGCCGGCCCGCCACCATTTGACCAAGTGAAATGGGCCGGCCTTTTCACAGGAATGGGCCTCTGTTGGGCCGTGCCACGTGTCGACGTATCATAGGCGCCTTCTGTCCAACGAGTGGATGACATCTGTCCCAACGATGAGCCGACACGTGTTTCCTCCAGCCAATGATGATTTTACACGTGGAAAATCCCCATTGGTCGGGGCTGTTAATGGGTTATCGGATCCAAAACCCGACCCGATAGCTTAACGGCGTTCCATTACGGTGGATGCCACGTGTCAGTCACCCTTGACGAAAGCACTTCTGTGACACGCGATTTATCGTCATGGAAGTGGACACTTCCATGATGATAATTTTTTAATGTCATGGAACACTTCTACGACAGCACGGGTATGACTATCTTGATTCTGTCATAAAATCGTCATGGATGTACATGCATGACAAAAAACACAACCTACTGTGACAAACACGTATCATCATGGAAGTATATTTTTTGTAGTGATACCTACAAGTACTCTTGAAGCCCAAGATCAATGTTGAAGATGGGGGGTCAGTTAAGGGCCCAAAGCCCAGAGGTGACTTAAGGCCCATAGAGATAAACCGCCATATGTACATGACTTGTATTGTAAGGCAAGAATAGTTAAGAGACCGAGCCGCACACTGTTTATGAGTTGGTCGGGACTCTATGAGCCGCTGGGCGCCGACCTCTGTATATAAAGGGACGAACCAGCGGCGGTTCAGGGCAAGTAACATCATATCGACAGCTAGGTCAAGCGATTCCGCTCCCTAGTAATCGAGTCATAAGCAATCCCACTCAAAACTGGATCGTAGGTTTTTACCTTCACCGTAAGGGGCTGAACCAGTATAAACCCCGTGTCCTTTGTCCCGATTACCCATTTAAGTTAGTAGGTTGTTAGGCAAATGTAAAACCAAGGTTGGGCCTTGCTGGAGGAGTTTTATTCAAAGCGAACTGTCAAGGGGTTCCCATAAACTCGACCGTGTAAGCAACGCAAAATCAAGGAACATAACACCGGTATGACCGAAACTAGGGCGGCAAGAGTGGAACAAAACATGAGGCTTAAGGCCAAGCCTTCCACCCTTTACCAAGTATATAGATGCATTAATTAAATAAGAGATATTGTGATATCCCTAAATAATCTTGTTCCAACATGGAGCAATCTTCAACTTCACCTGCAACTAACGACGATATAAGAGGGGCTAAGCAAAAGCAGCAACATAGCCAAACAACGGTTTGCTTGGAAGGGTGAAAAGGTTAGAAGCTGACATGGCAATTTGGGAGGCTTGATAAAAAAGTGATAGGTAGCGCAACATAGTGATAGAACGAAGCAACTAGCAAAGTGATGATAGTAGTGAGATCTAGGGTAACGGTCATCTTGCCTGAAATCCCGCAAGGAAGAAGATCGAGTCCATGAAGAAGACGAACGGGCGTAGACGAACCAAGCGTAGACGAACGAATCCTCACGATCGCAAGGAAACATGAACTATCGAGAAGGAGCACAACCGGAAAGAAGCAAACAACACAGTAAACACACAACACATAAACATGACATGATGCTCAACCAAGTATGATGCATGACAAAGGCTATATGATGCTACTCAAGGCAAGAGATGACGCATACAAGAACAACACAACAAAGCAAGTTTAAATGAGGCCGGAACAACATATAACAAATCCGGTAAGTCCCCATATGCAAATTTCGAAATTGGTCCAGATCTGAATAAACCTTATGTTAAAGTTGTTAAACAGCAAGTTAAGATGCACCAAGATGATCTATGTGAAAATCTAGTCAAGTTACATATAAAGTTCATTTAATTCGGAGCTACGGTCTAGAAGATATGAGCAAAACAAGTTAAACATGGCATTGATGTAAAATTTATTCAAACATCAAGCACACATGCTCAAAACAGGGATGTAACAAGACATGCTGAAACTACATGCAATTCTAAGCAAGTTCCATATAGAGCATGCTCAAAACAGAGCAATGATGCAACACATACACTGCAAACAAGATATAACAACAATCTGCCCACAACAGCAAGTAGCCACTTTGCAAACATCAAAACAACATGCTACAGGAATCATATGAGCATAAACTTTACATACACTTCATTTGCAGATAACATACTTCAAATATCATTAAGGTTCAGGTTCATAGGCATCAATATTAAATCATTATGATCAATGCAAAAGCAACTTTATAACACAGGTGCATATGCATGAGCAGAGTTAATATGATAGCAACCTGAGAGCAAGAAAGAGACAAGCTAAAACAAGTAAACATAGCAACCAAGGGCATGGCATCAAAGTACACATAACAAATAGCATATAACATCATGGCATCATATACATATGGCTCATGGATTACTGGGAACCAACATGACAAGATTGAATGTTGAAACAGTTTCAGCAAGTGTAAAACAGCAACATTATGATAGCATGTTTGCAAGCATGAAACAGAGGCATATGACATACAAAATTAGCAAACATGGCATGCGAACAAAGTACAAATAGCATACTTTAAAATATATAATTGAAGCATCTCTAGAGGAGGCGTCGATCACTCAATAACAAGCTCACAACCTGGCATAAATGAATTTAACTAAAACCTAGAACAGCGTGTAGGCATCTTCATGGCAATGAAAACATATGCTACAGGACATATATAGGGCATAAAAAGGCATTGAATTATAGATCATAACAAGGACAACAAAACATATCAACTAAGCATCTCCAGATTAGGCATGAATTAATTGGTAGTGTCAAGCAAACATGGCATCATGATATGACAGAAACAGACTTGACAGAAAGTTAACAGCAAGTAGCCCACTTCACAAGCTTGATGCACTCACTATAGGGAATATCAAAATACATGTATTGCACCCTTGTAAAGATGGCATGATTATGCTCTTAAAACATGCATACATGATGCTCAAAAGAAAATCACACAAAAGAATATAAAAATGACAAATAGACAAGTTACAACAGTTTTCAGCAGTTAACAGCAACATGCACTTTTGCAATAGCAATTAACATGTGAATATGCACCCTAACATGAATTCAAAGCTCACCAACATGTAGATCATGAAGAGCAGAACACATGCATATCAAGATCATCATCATAGGATCAACAGGGACAAAGTTATAGCACTCACAAGATGCATACATGATGTTAACAGACAACAGATTCCAGCAGATTATATCACATAGCAGTTTTGCAACGAAGATTAAGGCGTCAATATGAACATTAACATGAATGAAAACTACTCCATCATGAATAGCATCAGGAGATGAACATTTTGACATAACATACTTTCAAATCGGAGCCACATGCGCAAAGTTATCCCCATCCAAACATGCACACATAATATTGAAAATGCCAGGGACTTAAGAAAACCACCTCGCAGGAAAATGGAAGGGGAGGGCCCGGGACGAAGGGATCCGGGACGGGTCTGGGCGTTTGGATCGAGGAGTGGGTGGATCTGGTCCTACTCCCGAACCTGACCGGAGTTCTTGCCGGAGACGGCGACGGTGATCGGAGGCGACGGCGGTGGAGGCCGGCAATGAGGGCTGGTGCGGGTGGTGGCGGCGCTGCATGGGGCGGCAGCGCGGAGCTGCAGCGCGACGGCGGCGAGCTCGTGTGGCGGTGGGGCGGCGGCGCGCGGGCGCGGCAG
>NC_041391.1:512095092-512154172 GCF_002162155.2 Triticum dicoccoides
CGGGCGACGGGGCGGCTCGGGAGGCGCGCGGTGGCGGTGGCGCGCTCGGGCGCTAGGGAGGTGGTCGGGCCCCGGCGGGCCCGCGCTAGCGACGCGGGAGAGGGGGGCGGATCCGGGTGGGGACGTGTCGCGCAACGATAGGTGGAGGGCGGCGGTGGTGCTGAGGTGGCATGCCGGGATTGGCCGGGTGATGTGGCTGGGCGGTGGTGGACATGTCCGGCGCGGCACAGACGCGTCCGGAGGCGAGGAGGATGAAGGAGGCTAGGGTTTGCACCATGAATTTCGGGGGGAGGGACTCATTTATAGGCAGAGGGAGCTAGGAGAGTCCAAATGAGGTGCGGTTTTCACCCACACGATCGTCATCCAACAACAGAGAGCATGGAGGGGAGTTTGGATGGGCTATTGGACTGTTGGGAGGGGTGCTGGGCTGCAAAGAGAAGGAGGGTTGCGGTTAACGCGGTTAACCATTGGGGCATCCAACGACCTCCAAATGGAACGAAATTTGATAGGCGGTCTACCGGTGATATATCAAGGCCACTCGGCAAATCTCGGCCCATTCCGAGAACATTTTTCTCCCGCTCATGAAACAAGGTCTGAGAGGGGCGACGGGTGCATGCGAGTGTGGTTGGGCTCAGAACGGACAACGGAGAGAACCGAGGGAACCCGAACGGATGCTAGTTTTGAAAAACATGCAGATGAAATGCAGATGATGACATGGCAAAATGCAACATGCAAGCAAATGACATGGCAATGACGCTGAATAAACAGAAGACACCTGGCGCATCGGTCTCGGGGCGTTACAGCTGTTGGTGCTGTTATAGGACAAAGAGTTGATAAGAAATTAAATGTTATTCATTATGCTAGTAAAACTCTAGACAGTGCTCAACGAAACTATGCTACTACTAAAAAAGAATTCTTACCAGTGGTGTTTGCTTGTCATAAATTCAGACATTACATTGTTGATTCTAAAGTAATTGTTCAAACTGATCATGCTGCTATAAAATATCTTATGGAAAAGAAAGATGCTAAACCTAGACTCATTAGGTGGGTTATTATGCTACAAGAATTTGATTTGCATATCACTAATAGGAAGTGAGCAGAGAACCTCATAGTTGATAACTTGTCTAGACTTGAAAATATTCTTGATGACCCACAACCTATTAATGATAGATTCCCTGATGAACAACTAGATGCAATAAATGTTTCTCATAGTACACCTTGGTATGCTGACTATGCTAATTATATTGTTGCTAAATACATACCACCTAGCTTCACATGCCAACAAAAGAAAAAATATTCTATGATTTAAGACATTACTTTTGGGATGACCCACATCTTTATAAAGAAGGAGTAGATGGTATTATTAGATGTTGTATGCCTAAGCATGAACAGGAACAAATCCTACGGAAATGTCACTCCGAAGCTTATGGAGGACATCACCGGGAGACAGAACCGCTCATAAGGTATTGCAATCTGGTTTTTATTGGCCTACTCTCTTCAAGGATGTCCGTAAGTTTGCCTCTTCATGTGCTGAATGCCAAAGAATAGGTAATATCGGTAAGCGTCAAGAAATGCCTATGAATTATTCACTTGTTGTTGAACCATTTGATGTTTGGGGATTTGATTTTATGGGACCTTTTCCTTCCTCTAATGGGTATACACATGTTTTGGTTGCTGTTGATTATGTTACTAAGTGGGTAGAAGCTCTTCCAACCAGTAGTGTTGATCACAACACCTATATTAAAATGCTTAAGTAAGTTATTTTCCCTAGGTTTGGAGTCCCTAGATATTTAATGAGTGATGGTGGTTCACTTTATTCATGGTGCTTTCCGTAAAATGCTTGCCAAGTATGATGTTAACCATAGAATTGCATCACCTTATCATCCTCGGTCTGGTGGTCAAGTTGAACTCAGAAATAGAGAAATAAAACTAATCTTACAAAAGATTGTTAATAGGTCCTAGAAGAATTGGTCTAAGAAATTAGATGATGCACTTTGGGCTTATAGAACAGCTTACGAAAATCCAAAGGGTATGTCTCCATATAAAATGGTTTATGGAAAAGCTTGTCATTTACCTCTTGAGTTAGAACACAAAGCATTGTGGGCAGTAAAAGAACTCAATTATGATTTGAAACTTGCTGGGGAAAAGAGGTTATTTTATATTAGCTCATTAGATGAATGGAGAACCCAGGCTTATGAAAATGCTAAGTTATTCAAAGAAAAAGTTAAAAGATGGCATGACAAAAGAATCCAAAAGCGTGAGTTCGAAGTAGGAGAATATGTTCTTTTGTACAACTCTCGTTTCAGATTCTTTGCAGGAAAACTCTTCTCCAAATGGGAAGGACCCTATGTCATCGAGGAGGTCTATTAATCCGGAGCTATCAAAATAAATAATGCCAAAGGGACTAACCCAAAGGTTGTCAATGGGCAACGAATAAAACACTATATCTCAGGTACGCCCATTAATGTTGAAAGCATTGTTATCCAAACTTTGACACCGGAAGAACACATAAAAGAGTCCTTCCGGAACACTCCAGAATCGTGGAAATAAGGAGGTACGTGATACGGTAAGTAAACAGTCTCCGAAAAATCCGCAAAAATATGTTTTGTCAGTTTTGGAATATTTAGAAAATTAGGAAAATAAGAAACTTCCAGGAAAGTGACCCTGGTGGGCATGACACACCAGGGCGCGCCAGGCTTGCCTGGCGCGCCCAGGGGGGTTGTGCCCACCTCGGGTACTTTCCGGTCTCCGTTTTTCTTCGTGTTGCTTGTTCCCCAAGATAAAAAAATCTATAGATACCTCTTGAATCAGTTAACCTCCGTATAACGGAGAAATCTCATATTTTCCTTTCTTGTTGTTTTCTGTCAGATCTATTGAGCCAGGCATCATGTCTTCTCCGTCCTCCAACACTGAAGAAGGCGAAGCTTGGTTGCTTCAGGTAGAATCCAGGGAAGAGGAATCTAAAGAGATCATTATGGAGGAAGATGAGGGGGACTCGTTTGGAATTCACCCTCCGGCCTCTGAGAGAGGGACTCTGGCTGGCATCTCCACTCATCCTAACCCCCATCAAGCCATGAGGTCCCTAAACAATCAAGAGGGCCTAAGAGATCATGACAAACTCCCTACAAGGAGGCCTCTACACAGGTTTCACCAAAATAATTTTCACAATTTGATTCATAATTATGGGTTCGAAAACACTGCTCTTGCACATATACTATCCAATTGGGACATATCTCGTCCAAGAGAAAGTGATGCAGGGACAAACTCTTGGGGCCCATAAAACAAACACATCATGGCTGAGGTGGAGAAGAACACTGAGCTTCTCCATCATGTTATTCGAGAGATTGGCAGCTTAAGAGGTGCACTCAGAGATGCATTGGACTGGATTGCTTCTACTTCATCACCACCAAATGAAAACTGAGTATTGGGTATGGGCACTCCCCTTGGCTTTCGCTTCATCACCATCTCCTGGGAATAGTATCATAATTCATATGCAACATGGAAAATAAAAGGTTAAAAGGACAGACATCTAAGAAATTTGATAGCCTTCACAGACCGTCTAAATACCTTGGTTCTACTCCCTCCGTTCCTAAATACCTTGGTTTGAACATAGACTACATACCGAGCAAAATGCGTGATTCTACACTCTAAAATATGTCATTATACATCCGTATGTAGTTCTTTATTGAAATATCTAAAAAGATTTATACTCTGTATTTAGAACCACGGAAGTGCAGTTGTTACTGTCGGTCTCACTCTCTCCTCACCGCTTAGCCCTTTTCCCTTCACGCTACAAATACTTTTCACTTTCTAAAAATACCCTCCCACCACTGCTCTCACACACTCGAGTTCACTCTCGTCTCCCTCTCACCCACCCCTTCTCGCTCCCCTCCAGATCCCCGTCGTCGCCGACCTCTCCTCGCTGCACTCACCGGCCTCTCCTCACCGCCTTCACCGGCCTCTCCTCGACTCCCTTTCTCTCCACCACCACACACACCATTTCCTCCCACCGCGCACCCCGTACCGTAGGTCAAAAGCTTCATTTTTTAGGCACCGGTGTCGTGGAATTGTCACGGCAGATGTCCTTGTGAAAGGACTTAGTCGTGGAGCCATCACAACTAGGAAGCTTAAAGGGGTTAATCAGGACAAAGGACATGAGGTTTATACTTGTTCGGCCCCTTATGGTGAAGATAAAAGCCTACGATCCAGTTTTGAGTGGGATTACTTATGTCTCGATAACTAGGGAGCAAATCGCTTGACCGAGCTCTCGAGTTGATGTTACTTGCCCTGAACCGCCGCCGGGTCGTCCCTTTATATACAGAAGTCGATGCCCAGCGGCTCTACAGAGTCCCGACCGGCTCATAAACAGTGTCCGGCTTGGTCTCTTAACTATTCTTGCCTTACAATACAAGTCACGTATACATGGCGGTTTATCACTATGGGCCTTAAGTCGCCTCCAGGCTTTGGGCCTTTAACTAAACCGCCATCTCTATCCTAGGTCTTGGGCTTCAACAATATTTGTAAGTATAACCCGGCCCCTCCTGGGTGGGTCATACCAATAGTTATATCCCCAACATTAGGCCCCAGATTGATTTGAACTGGTTCATGTCAATCTTCGACACTTAAGAAAAATCTTCTGCTCTTATAAAATTTTTGTAACCCGCCATGACATCATCATCTGGATTTGTGGTAACCCGCGATGACGTCACCTGCCATAAAAGCACATTTTCTTCAATGTATCCCAACGGATCTCTGTCTTGACGACCACTCCGAAAATCGAGGCACCCCCGTAGTTGGATAACTTATATTTTCGGCCTCCTCATTTTTCGCGCTCTTTTAGTGGCCCTTCCTTATAAATAAACCCGACTAGGTCTTCCTCATTGTTCCCGTTCCGCATCTTCTTCCTCTCGCCCCCATCTGTCACTAGAGTCCTCCGCCGCCGCCTCAGCGCATCTCCTCTCCGTCGAGCTTGGCCGCTGCATCGACCTGAACTTGACCAGAGAACGACAGTGCCCCTCCGCCACAGATCTTCCGCAGTAAGTTTTCCCCTTTCTGCACCATAGATCCGTGCTAGGGCTAGTATGTTCTTCTGTAGAGTTCCTCGTTCATCCTAGTTCTTCGCATTTGCTTCTACCATAGCTTGTTTGATCCAACAATAGCGTAGATCTCATGCGGTAGTTGCTCCGCGTCCATTTTTAGTACTAGGAGATCTTCTTTCTTTGTAAGAATCCTCAGTAGAACGCATGAACTTCTCTTCTCCATATTGTTAGGTCTAGAATTTTTCCTTTTCTGAACGTCTGTTTGATCCAAAATAATAGATTCAGTTTGTGAAACCTGTTTATGCAACACTTAGGCAAAATCGGCACCTGTTAGATTCATCTAGTCATGGCGATTCTAATTACCGACTTTGAAAAGAACATGCTCAATTGATAATTCTGATCACCCACGGCGGTTTTAAATAATCCTGACGGCTTATAGAACCTATAGCGGCTTAAATAACCATGACATAATTATCCTTATACCATTAGGCCCCTTCGTAAGCTGCCATCTTGAATATGCATAGTAATATTTTTTCCTGCCCGGCTTAAATTTGAACCGGCACTTTTACTTTGTCTTAGGTTTTCAATCAGAATGGCACCAAAGGCACCTACTTCCTTCAATTGGGTTAAATCCATTGTCACTGACAGTACTTTGGATGACTTTGTGAAGACCGGCTATCTGCCGAAAAAAGAAGTCATGCCTTATCGTGCTCCTGACCCGGAGGAGGAATTTCCTCAACCCAAAGATGGAGAAGTTATTGTTTTCACAGATCATATGAACCGGGGTTACACTCCACCTGGATCAAAATTCTTAAGAGATGTGTTGCATTTCTTTGATCTTCACCCACAAGACATCGGACCCAATTCTGTGTCTAATATCTGCAACCTCCAAGTATTCAGTGAAGTGTACCTTGGAGAAGAACCCAATCTTCTTCTCTTCAGAGAACTATTTTATTTGAACCGCCAGAATGAATGTGCTAGCGGTCAGAGCTTAAAGCTTGGCGGTGTCTCAATCCAGCGCCGTAGGGATGTGATCTTTCCTTACGCCAACCCACCGAGCCACCCCAAAGATTGGAATATGGCGTGGTTTTACTGTCAAGATACCTCTCCGGCTGGCGAAAACCCTCTGCCCGGCTTTCGTGCTCTTCGTCTCGGGCCCAACCATCATTTTCCTGACAAGATTACAGCCGCCAAACGCAAATCACTCGCCCCCACTTTGGCCAACATCAAGGCTCTTCTGGGGAATGGGCTAACAGGCATCGACCTGGTCCAGGTTGGCTCGCCTGGCGGGTTATTCTGTTGAGCCGCCGCTCCGGTTTGATGTGTGACTATACAGGCGTGAAGGATGACCCTCTGCGTCACAGCCCTGATGACTTGCCAGAAGACGTCATTGACGATATGAAGAAGTCTCGTTTGAACGAGAGCCTGGCAGACTATAGTAGAGTGGGCTTAGCCCCTTTCTGCAAGGCTAACCCGGCGCCAAAGGTAAGCCGCCCATATGAATTAATTACTTTGGTTTTTCCATGGCTTCACCCATATTTATACCTTTTCTAATTTCCTACAGGCGGTGATAAATTTTGGAAGGTCAAATATGACCATGAGGCTGCCAAGAAATCCAGGAAGGAGAAGAAAGTCGCCAGGAATGAGGCTGGCAAGAGGAAAGGCAAAAAGGCCACCGCCTCTGACTTGCTTCAGCTAGCACACTCCTCTAAGTCGGAGGTAGCCCTTGACTCCATTGGCTCATTTTTTAACCATCTTATTGACACTGATTATCAGCAGGAGAACACCGGAGCAAGCCACAGCAAGGCTGATGAGGTAACTATCCTTTCCTCCGACTCCGAGCCTTTGCCAAGACAGAAAATCCGCAGAGTGACCCGGAAAGTAAGGTTTTCCCATCCTTTAGCTCATCACGATCCTCAATTTCTTTTGAAGCGGCGGATTCATGAGAGCTGGAGGCAGACCCGGACCAACAAGGATGCGGAGATCTCCTCCGGCTTACCAAACAACCCAAGGAAGCGCCAGAATGAGGTCACTTCTATTTTAAATACCTTGTATCCCTTGGCGGGTCTTACTCGTCAACCGCTCAATTCTTCTAACTCGGATTACCAGGACACTTCCCCTTCCTCCGACGACCCAATGCAATCCAACCTGCCGGCTTTCAAGACTGCTCCAGTGTATAATAATCTGCTTACCTTGTTTTTACTTTAGCCCCTTGCCTTTGTACTAACCTTTATTTTCACGCAGTAGACAAGCCAAGCCCAGCAAACGGGTTAGGAAAAACAAGCCGGCTGAAGACACGGTCGTGATTGAGCCGGTTGTTGAAACAGCTGTGCTGGACTCTTCAACTCATGAGCCACCATCTGGGCCAGCTCAAGACTTACCAACTCCCACTACTGACCTGCCCGTGGAATGAGCCGCCGATGAATTAGAAAATTCAAAAGCCCCTAGCCCGGTCAGGACTGATGACCCTCAAAATACTGACGTTGAGAGTACCAGAACCAGCTTTGTTGAGCCAGGAAGGCCGACTGTATTGGCTAAGTGCCCTGCCAAGGAAGAACTTCTGGACCACCGTCGGGTCAAGCTTGATGTTGCGAATTATGCTCACATGAGTATCGGGGACATCTTTTCTGGCTACATGAGCCAAGTGCACAACAGCTAGAACCTTGAAGTTGACATGGTGAAGCAACTGCACCAAAAATTTGAGGTACAATCCTTTCTCTGTATTCATTTATCTTTACTGTGCCAGCCCCCAAGTCTATTGCTTATGATTAATATGTTGTAGACTTAGAAACAAATTTAGCGACATTAGTAGCACAGATGGACAAAACATGGAAGAAATCCGGCTTACTCTGTAGTCCCCAAGGGGCGGCTTAACCAACATGGTTGTGCCGGTTCTTACAATATAGATGAAAAGCACTTACATAGCTTTGAACAGCAATACACATTAGCCCCAAAGTGCCAAGTATTATTGCTTGCAAAATGCTCGGGACTTACTTTTATGAATCATCATGTTATGAACGCCATGTTATGAACCGCCACTGAAAATAGAATTTCTTCGATAAACATTAGCCCCCATGTGCCAAGCGTTATTGCTTGCAAAAGCTTGGGACTTTAACATTGTACTAAAATTGGCTTGATTTTCACCCGTATAGGCCTCCACAAGTCAGCTCGAATCAGAGGTGACTGATCTGAAGAGCCGCCTGGAGTCCCAAGAGACGAAACTCCAAAAGGCACCAAATTCAAATTCAACATTTCTGAGCAAGAAAAATTGAAGAATTTGAAACTGAAAAGAAAGCCTAGGCTGATGAGAAAACTGCGTTGATCAGCCGATCTGAGAAGGTAGAGGCGGCTCTCGAAGAAGCAACCGATGAACTAACCGTCTTAAAGCGCCATGTCTCTCAGATGGTCTCGGCGATCTTTGGTAAGTCGCCATGCAAGCATTTAAACATTTGATCCTTTCAGTTGATCATATAATTTGGAATTGACTCACCTGATCATGTTTATGCAGGCCGCAGAAGCTCCAATTTGAACCAAGACATGCTGATCAAACTGAAGGCAGTATACACACTGGTAGAGCAATTGTACACTGGGTCTCAACACGCATTAGCCACGGTGACTTTATCAAATGAAGTGCCTACCCTCCTGGTAGAGGTCTTGAAGAAGTTGTTTGTGCTACCCCAACGGTTCAATGAACTGAGACGGTCAGCTGCAAGAGCCGGAGCGGTAAATGCTTTAAGCCGGGCCAAGGCTTGGTTACCAGAATTAGACCTGGCCGACATTTCCACCGGCTATCCAAGCTTGAAGGAAGATGGCACTCCTTTTGAAGAGGCGGATTTTACCGCTTGCGTAAAGGAGATATGCCCTGTGGCTACCCTGATAGAAAACAAAGTGGATCTTACCAAGTACCAGGTGGGTTATGATGAAGAGAACCGGAGAATTCCAACGCCTCACTATGAAGTGACCAGTCTGATTCCCCCACTCCGTAAGCACACCTTCGCCCCTGAAGTTGATCTGGCCGGCCTAGTTGATGATGAAGCTGAATTTGAAGCTTTGAACAACATTGAGTGGTCATTGTCAACTTTCCAGGAAAGGGAGCAGGGCGAAGACGCGGAGAGGGCTAACCCAAACGCTTCAGGCCAATCATGAAGGCTAACCTGTCGTGGCGGCTCATACCTGTGACGTACTGAAAAAACAATGGGACTTATTTGGACTCAGGGAGTCATGTAATAGAATAGAAATAACTTTATTTTGGTCGTGCCATCGTGCATGTTTTAATGCTTAACGTCATTAAGCTGTCGTGTTATATATCCACCCGTGTTACTTTTCATCTGCTTACCGTATACTTGACCAGACCTATTAACTGTCCTGCATATGAAAACAGACCACAAGATCCCTTGACGGCTTACCGCCAAGCGGGTAAAAATAACTTAACATAAAAGAGTTACAGATAAGTTTGTTGTAAAAAACACAACTATGATCTTACACCTGCGACCTTTTAAATTTGCACCGCCGGCTCATATGACCCGGTCGGTAAGGGTGACAACCCAATCTTCGGGCACCCGAAATTTCAAAGGTATAATGATGCTCATATATCATCAGTCAATATTAAGCCTGGTTAGAAAATACCCACACTTATACTTGTAAATCTCAGAAAAGTCTCAAATAAAGGGTGCTTCCAAAGAAAACTTAAACCAAAATAGAAAAAAATTCAAGGCTGCTGATTCGAATATGATTAGTAAGCCGTTCCAAAATGGTTAAGCTAGGATTCGAATAGGATCATGTAGCCCCCAGTGGCTTTGGCGTTGCGCCGATCAAGAGGGTACCGACAGTTGTGTTCTCTTTGGTTTGAATACGACCTATGTTTGAACAGGAAGCCCCCTAATGACCTTGAGAGTTTTTTAATGACCCTGATTCAAATACGATCAAAGTCGGTTCCCAAAAGGGGTTAAGCTATGATTCGAATACGATCAAGAAGCCCCCTAGTGAGCTCGGCAGTGTGCCAATCAAAAGGGTACTGATAGCTATGTTCTCTTTGGTTCGAATACAACCTATGTTTGAACAGGAAGCCCCCTAGTGATCATAATTTTTAATGGCTAGATTCGAATACGATCGTAAGCCGGATCAAGCGGGTTAAGCCGGATCAAATATGATCAGCCCCCAAGTGATCATGTGAGATAATAATGATAATAACAATGAAAAATTTACCTTTGAGGAAGGAAAAAAGGACATAGGTCCTGCTTTATTATTTATCATAATATGTACATTGTCAAAATATGTACATTAGGAGAGCCGATGGCTCAAGTGTAGTAAGGCCGAAGATGAGTGATATTCCACAGCCAGCGGATCTCCTCCTCCGACTTACGTGAGTCTTTGTGCTCTCGAACATCGATAAGGTAATATGACCCATTTTTCAAGTTCTTGCTGACCACAAAGGGCCCTTCCCAAGGTGGGGATAACTTGTGCGCATCAGTTTGATCCTGGATGAGCCAGAGCACCAAATCACCTTCCTGAAAGGCTCTGGATTTAACCCGGCGGCTGTGATAGCGGCGCAAGTCTTGTTGGTAAATCGCCGAACGAGCTGCTGCCAAGTCCCGCTATTCATCTAACAGATTAAGAGCATCCTGACGCGCCTGTTCATTGTCCGCCTCCACATAAGCCGCCACGCGAGGTGAGTCATGAAGGATGTCACTAGGGAGAACCGCCTCAGCTCCATAGACCATGAATAAAGGCGTATAACCCGTAGATCTGTTAGGAGTAGTGTTGATGCTCCATAACACATAGGGTAACTCCTCAACCCAACAATCCGGCGTCCGCTGCAGGGGGACCAAAAGTCGGGGCTTGATGCCTTTCAAGATCTCCCGATTGGCTCTCTCGGCTTGACCATTGGATTGGGGGTGAGCCACTGATGAAACATCAAGCCGAATATGCTCACATTGACAAAATTCTTCCATGGCGCCTTTAGAAAGATTAGTACCATTGTTAGTTATAATGTTGTGTGGAAAGCCGAAGCAAAATATCACCTTCTTCATTAACTGAACCGTTGTAGCTGCATCACACTTACTAACTGGCTCTGCCTCAACCCACTTTGTAAATTTATCAACTGCCACCAAGAGGTGGTTTTTTTATCTTTTAACCTTTTGAAAGGCCCAACCATGTCAAGCCCCCAGACTGCAAACGGCCAAGTAATTGGAATCATCCTCAATTCTTGAGCCTGCACATGAGCCCGTCTTGAGAACTTCTGACAGCCGTCACATTTACTGACCAGGTCCTCCGCATCAGCATGAGCCGTCAGCCAATAGAATCCATGGAGGAAAGCCTTAGCCACAAGTGATTTTAACCCGGCATGCTGACCACAATCCCCTTCGTGAATCTCACATAGAATTTCTTGGCCTTCTTCAGGGGATACGCAACACCGAAACGCCCCTGTCACACTGTGATGATGCAACTCGCCACAGACAATCGTCATTGACTTAGACCACCTTGTTATCTGTCTGGCCAAGGTTTCATCCTTAGGCAACTCGCCCCGGGTCATATAAGCCAAATATGGCACTATCCAATCTGGAATGACATGAAGAGACGCCACCAATTGTGCTTCCGGGTCAGGAACATCCAAGTCCTCCTCTGTAGGTAACTTGACAGAAGGGTTATGCAGAATATCCAAGAAAGTATTAGGCTGCACCGACTTACGCTGAGAGCCTAGCCGGCTTAAAGCATCAGCCGCCTTGTTCTTTCTACGGTCAATGTGCTCCACTTGATAACCTTTGAAGTGTCCAGCAATGGCGTCGACTTCACGGTGATAAGCCGCCATGAGAGGATCCTTAGAATCCCACTTGCCTGATACCTACTGAGCCACCAAATCTGAGTCACCGAAACACCTTACCCGGCTTAAGCTCATCTCCTTAGCCATCCGGAGACCATGGAGTAAGGCTTTGTACTCAGCTGCATTGTTGGTGCAGGGAAACATCAACCGTAGCACATAACAAAATTTGTCACATCAAGGGGAAGCTAAAACGACTCCAGCCCCCGAGCCCTCCAATTGCCTGGACGCGTCAAAATGAATAGTCCAATATGTGTTGTCTGGCTTTTCTTCAGGCATCTGCAGCTCTGTCCAATCATTGATGAAATCCACTAGCGCTTGAGATTTGATAGCAGTGCATGGCACATACTTTAAACCATGAGGCCCAAGTTCAATGGCCCACTTGGCGACTCGTCCTGTGGCCTCTCTGTTTTGAATGATATCCCCCAAAGGAGCAGAACTAACCACAGTGATGTGGTGGCCCAGGAAATATTGCTCAAGCTTCCGACTTGCCATGTACACCCCATAAACAAGCTTCTGCCAATGCGGATACCGCTGCTTGGACTCAATAAGCACTTCGCTAATGTAGTAAACCGGCCGCTGAACCGGGTATTCCTTGCCTGCCTTCTTGTGTTCCACCACAATGGCCATGCTGACGGCACACGTGTTAGCAGCCACATATAATAATAAGGGCTCTTTATCAACGGGAGCAGCAAGAACCGGTAGCTCAGCCAGCTGCCTCCTCAAATCTTCAAAAGCAGTGTTGGCAGCGTCACTCCAGACGAAGTTATCCGTCTTCTTCATCATTTGATACAGTGGTATGGCCTTCTTGCCTAACCGGCTTATGAACCGGCTTAAAGCAGCGATACAACCCGCCAAACGTTGAACATCATTGATACACGCCGGTTTAGCCAGAGAGGTTATGGCCTTGATCTTCTCCGGGTTAGCCTCGATGCCCCTGTTAGAAACCAGAAAACCCAAAAGCTTGCCTTCAGGCACACCAAAAACACACTTGGCCGGGTTAAGCATCATCTTGTAAACCCGAAGATTGTCAAAGGTTTCCTTTAGATCATCTATCAAGGTCTCCTTCTCTCTGGAATTCACCACTATATCGTCCACATAAGCATGAACATTGCGCCCAATTTGATTATGAAGACAATTTTGCACACACCGCTGGTAAGTCGCCTGAGAACTCTTGAGCCCAAAAGGCATTAATACATAGCAGAAGGCTCCGAGCAGAGTAATGAATGCCGTCTTCTCCTGGTCCTTAACTGCCATCTTGATCTGATGATACCCAGAGTAAGCATCCAAAAAACTCAAACTCTCACAACCCGCCGTAGCATCAATGATTTGATCAATACGAGGGAGAGCGAAGGGATCAGCTGGACAAGCCTTGTTTAAATCTGTGTAATCCACGCACATACGCCAAGTGCCATTTTTCTTAAACACAAGCACCGGGTTAGCCAACCACTCTGGCTGAAAAACTTCAATGATGAACCCAGGTGCTAAAAGCCGGGCTACCTCCTCACCAATGGCCTTCCGCCTCTCCTCATTGAACCGTCGAAGAAACTGATTGACCGGCTTAAACTTTGGATCAATATTAAGAGTGTGCTCAGCGAGTTCTCTTGGTACACCTGGCATGTCAGAAGGTTTCCATGCAAAGATGTCCCAGTTCTCACGGATGAACTCGATGAGAGCACTTTCCTATTTGGGATCCAAATTAGCACTGATACTGAACTGCTTGGATGAGTCGCCTGGAACAAAGTCAACAAGCTTAGTATCATCAGCCGACTTAAACTTCATGACCGGCTCATGCTCTATGGTTGGCTTTTTCAAAGACGTCATATCCGCCGGATCAACATTGTCCTTGTAGAATTTTAACTCTTCTGTTGCACAGACCGACTCAGCATAGGCCGCGTCGCCTTCTTCAGATTCCAAGGCTACCTTCTGGCTTCCGTGCACCATGATGGTTCCCTTATGACCCGACATCTTGAGCTATAAATACACATAACACGGCCGTGCCATGAACTTGGCATAAGCCGGCCTCCCAAACAGAGCATGATATGGGCTCTTGATCTTGACTACTTCAAACGTCAATTTCTCGGCCCTGGAGTCATATTCATCCCCAAAGGATACCTCCAATTCGATCTTACCGACTGGATATGCTGATTTACCGGGCACGCTACCATGGAAGACAGTGTTGGACTGCTTAAGGCTTTTATCAGTTAACCCCATGCGACGGAAGGTCTCATAATAGAGGATGTTGATGCTGTTGCCTCCATCCATGAGTACCTTGATGAATTTATATCCACCCACCTGAGGGGCCACCACCAAGGCTAAGTGACCCAGATTATCAACCCGGGGAGGGTGATGTTCCCTACTTCATAGAATAGGCTGCTCAGGCCATCTCAAATAACGAGGAACTACCGGCTCAACAGCATTCACAGCCCTCTTATGAAGCTTCTGGTCTCGTTTGCATAAACTGGTGGTAAACACGTGATATTGCCCATATTCAGTTGCTTCGGATGGCTCTGGTATCCACCTTGCTGCTGTTGCTGACCACCCTGGCCAGATTGTTGGTTATATCCACCTTGATTGCCTTGAGAATTTTGAAAATTGGGGTTTGAACCGCCGCCCGGGTCATGAAAACCGCCGCCACCTGAGCCGCCGCCCTGCCCATTGTTACCATGAAACATGTTGGAATTTTTGAAGGCCTTCATGATTGTACAGTCCTTCCATAGATGGGTAGCCGGCTTCTGCTGAGTGTCGTGCCTTGGATAGGGCTCGTTCAATAACTGCTCAAGTGTGGGGCCTGACCCGCCAGACCGGGCCGTTGGTTGTTGCCCTGCGCACTAGTGTTAGCCAGAAAATCCAAACTACCATCAGCCTTACGTTTATTACCTCCTTGATTTGCCGGGTTATGTTGAGGGCACTTGCCGTTGCCGTTCTTCTTTCCCTTACCTGTCTTTTCATCATCAGACTTGGGATCCTTGGTACTATCAGAGTCGGCGTACTTGACCAGAGCCGCCATCAGCGTGCCCATATAATTACAATCGCGCTTGAGCCGCCCTAGCTTTTGTTTCAAAGGCAAAAAACGGCAATTTTTCTCTAGCATTAAGACTGCAGAGCCGGAATCCATCTTATCAGATGAATGTATTATGGCTTTAACCCCGCGCACCCAATGGGTTGTAGACTCGCCCTCTTCCTGCTTGCAATTCGTCAAATCCACAATTGACATAGGCTGCTTGCACGTATCCTTGAAATTCTGGACGAACCGGGCTTTTAGCTCCGCCCATGAACTGATTGAATTAGGTGGTAGGCCTTTCAACCAAGTGCGGGCGGTCCCATCCAACATCATGGTGAAATACTTGGCCATCGCAGCATCACTGACCTCCAATAATTCCATAGCTATCTCATAACTTTCAATCCATGCCCCAGGCTATAAGTCGGCCATGTAGTTCGGCACTTTCCTAGGTCCCTTAAAATCCTTGGGAAAATGCTCGTTACGTAGAGCCGGCACTAGACAGGGGACTCCTCCGGTCCTGGTGGCCACACCTGCCTCGATAGAAGTCGTCGGAAAAGCTGGATACGGCTAGCAAGCCATTAACAGAGCCGCCTGATTAGCCACCTGCTGAGCCACCCGCTCAGCCTCTTGACATATTCTGTCTTGATCTACCAAGTTAAAGGCTCCATGGAGCATCGGGTCATGCCCGCCTGGCTGGTTACAACACCGGACGTTGCTTGAGACAGCCGCTGAGTCCATGTGCCTGCTATAACTCAGGCTTCGACTTGGACGAGGGGTTGAATGGATCTTGTCCCGACTGTATGAGTACGCCTCCTGTTGTGCTAAGGCCGTCTGAAGAAGTTCTCTGATCCGGCGGGTTTCAACAACCATCGGAGAGTCGCCATCAATTGGGAGAGCCGCCAGCCGTGCCGCCACCACTATCATGTTCTCCAATGGGTTAGAATAGTGACCCGGAGGTATTGGTACATACTGAGGTGGAGCAGTGTTCACGCGGGAAGGCCCCATCACCTGTGGCTAAACCGGCGCCCCGACCCCGGGTGTTGCAACCCGGTCTGCCTCAGTACCCGGGCAGAGCCACGGTGGGTTACTGGGCCCTACACCAGGTGTGTGAAAGAGGTTTCAAGGATCATAAACGGAAGGGAGTCGACACTGAGTCTTCTAATGTCTTCTCCTCATGACCTCATTAGACGCGTTCTGATCTTGCATGAGCGAGAAAGTCTGTGCCTAAATCTGCTGAGCCTGAGCATCCAGAGCCGCCCGCTCTGCGGTTATCCTGACATCTTCCGCTGCTAGGTCTTCCTTAGCCTGCACCATATCCAATTTTAACTGTGCCACTTCCGCATCATGTCGAGCTTGATCCGCCGGGTTGACCATGGCGGTTAACAGAGCGGTCAGCTTATCTGTGAGATCCATCAACACCTGAGCTGGCGAGCGCACAGGGCCTCCTGCGACGGCTACTGCTGACCCGGAGGTCATGGCCGCCGCAGTTGTGGAGTCCTGGATAGGTTGTGTGCCGGCCATGAAGATTCCAACCCTGCTCGGCGGCTCGAGGCAATCCGGAATACTGCTGCCATCGGAACAGCCCCCAAGCCCACCATCTTGCAGTTGATACAATGAATCTGTCTCACCTGTGGATGACTCGCCATCAGAGTAGATGGCCGTCTCACCGTCAGATGCAGATCCTTCAGAGAGCCCTCCGTGGATGCATCCCACGAAGGCACGCTTCACAGCAGGTGGAGCCCGGGCGGGTCTCGAACGCTGAGCCATTTCGACGAGGTCGGTGCAGATGTCCAGCTCAGGGCCCGGCTTGCCGATCTTGCCGATGAAGACGTGAATTCCGCCAAAGGGGGCCCAGTACACGTACTCAATTGAGCCGGCATCGGGGCCCCAGCCTGCGTCGTCGATGTAGAGCTTGCCGCGACGACTCTTGGTAATCCGGCCCACAGCGTATCCCTTGAGCCCTACGAAGCTGCCCTTCAAGAACTCAAATCCACCGTGCGCTGGCCCCACGGTGGGCGCCAACTGTCATGGAATTGTCACGGCAGATGTCCTAGTGAAAGGACTTAGTCGTGGAGCAATCACAACTAGGAAGCTTAAAGGGGTTAATCAGGACAAAGGACACGAGGTTTATACTGGTTCGGCCCCTTACGGTGAAGGTAAAAGCCTATGATCCAGTTTCGAGTGGGATTACTTATCTCTCGATAACCAGGGAGAGAATCGCTTGACCTAGCTCTCGAGTTGATGTTACTTGCCCTGAACCGCCGCCGGGTGATATGTCTCCAACGTATCTACTTTTCCAAACACTTTTGCCGACTCTAATTTGCATGATTTGAATGAAACTAACCCCGACTGACGTTGTTTTCAGCATAACTGCCATGGTGTTGTTTATTGTACAGAAAACAAAAGTTCTTGGACTGACCTGAAAATCCACGGAGATAACTTTTGGAAAATATAAAAAATACTGGAAAAAGAGTCAAGGCCAGGGGGCCCACACCCTGTCCATGAGGGTGGGGGGCGCGCCCCCCTGTCTCGTGGGCCCCCTGTTGCTCTACCGACCTCAACTCCAACTCCATATATTCCGTTTCGCGGAGAAAAAAACCAAAGAGAAAGTTTCATCACGTTTTATGATACAAAGCCGCCGCCAAGCCCTAATCTCTCTCGGGAGGGCTGGTCTGGAGTCCGTTCGGGGGTCCGGAGAGGGGGATTCGTCGCCATCGTCATCATCAACCATCCTCCATCACCAATTTCATGATGCTCACCGCCGTGCATGAGTAATTCCATCGTAGGCTTGCTGGACGGTGATGGGTTGGATGAGATTTACCATGTAATCAAGTTAGTATTGTTAGGGTTTGATCCCTAGTATCCACTATGTTCTGAGATTGATGTTGCTATGACTTTGCTATGCTTAATGCTTGTCACTAGGGCCCGAGTGCCATGATTTCAGATCTGAACCTATTATGTTTTCATGAATATATATGAGTTCTTGATCCTATCTTGCAAGTCTATAGTCACCTATTATGTGTTATGATCCGACAACCCCAAAGTGACAATAATAGGGATACTTCTCAGTGATGACCACAGTTTGAGGAGTTCATGTATTCACTATGTGCTAATGCTTTGTTCCGGTTCTCTATTAAAAGGAGGCCTTAATATCCCTTAGTTTCCACTAGGACCCCGCTGCCACGGGAGGGTAGGACAAAAGATGTCATGCAAGTTCTTTTCCATAAGCACGTATGACTATTTACGGAATACAAGCCTACATTACATTGATGAATTGGAGCTAGTTCTATATCACCCTATGTTATAACTATTGCATGAGGAATCGCATCCGGCATAATTATCCATCACTGATCCATTGCCTACGAGCTTTTCACATATTGTTCTTCGCTTATTTACTTTTCCGTTGCTACTGTTACAATTACTACAAAACTGCTATCTTTACTTTTGCCACTGTTACCATTACTATCATACTACTTTGCTACTAAATACTTTGTTGCAGATACTAAGTTATCCAGGTGTGGTTGAATTGACAACTCAACTGCTAATACTTAAGAATATTCTTTGGCTCCCCTTGTGTCAAATCAATAAATTTGGGTTGAATACTCTACCCTCGAAAGCTGTTGCGATCCCCTACACTTGCGGGTTATCACCGGGTCGTCCCTTTATATACAGAGGTCGATGCCCAGCATCTGTACAGAGTCCCGGCCGGCTCATAAACAGTGTCCGGCTCGGTCTCTTAACTATTCTTGCATTACAATGCAAGTCACGTATACATGGCGGTTTATCACTACGGGCCTTAAGTCGCCTCCGGGCTTTGGGCCCTTAACTGAACCGCCATCTCTATCCTGGGTCTTGGGCTTCAATAATATTTGTAAGTATAACCCGTCCCCTCCTGGGTGGCTCATACCAATAGTTATATCCCAACAACCGGCGGCGAGCTTCTGTGCAGTGGAGGGGCTGGATCCGCGTGCGTACACGCCGGCATCGCAGTGGCGCTTGATGTGGAGCGGCGCTGGAGCAGCTGAGTGGGGCTTTCTTCCTCACCTCATAGCGCCGTCCTCCTCCATGACCACGCAGCTGCAGTGGTAGAGGAGCCAAATCCGTAGCCAGCGAGCTCAGGGAGCCATGGGTCCATGGGTATGAATCCCTCCTCTCTCTCTCTCTCTCTCTCTCTCTCTCTCTCTCTCTGACCCACCCCCGTCTCTTCTCCCTCCCTCTCTGATCCCCGTCTCCATGACCAGGGCGACGCCATGGAAGGGCCACCAACTAAAGTAGCGAGGAGAGGAGAAAGGGAGTAGCCTAACGGTCGTCTTCCACCTTCGCCTGCGCCCCCGCCTAAAATAGTACAATGGCCAAGGAAATAGGCAGGAGGCGCCGCTTCCCGGATGGACATGGACATGCTTCTCCAACTCTGCTTCTTCCTGGGTCACCATGGAAGGTACTCCATGTTATGCTCTGCTATGCTCCATGTTATGCTTGCTGCAACTTACTGATGCATAATTCAGTCAAGATAAAACTGTAGAAATCTCAAACTTTAGCATGGACTGAATAATGTTTGTGCATAATTCAGTCAAATTCAGTTAAGCATTTTGTTAGGATTGTTACTGGATCATCCATGGACTGAATAATTCAGTCAAACTCAGCTAAGAAAATTTAGTCAAATTCAGCTAAGATCATTCATGGAATTGTTCTTGCAATCAATCACGAGCTTCATTCATTCGTTCATTCAGAGGGATAATTGTTTACAACCTATGCAAATTGTCCATTTTTTTATTTGTTAGCATCACTCAGTCATCCACCATTACACTTTCCTTGTCCTGCTTTTTTGTTGTGAATTGTGCAAGCTGTGCTTGCTTTAAATTGCAGTAGGAAGAACTTGCTTTAACAGAATTTGCTTGCAGCAGCAATAGCTTGCAATTTTGCTTGCTTGCACTGCTTGTAGTGCAGTGCACTGCTTTAGTAGTTTTCCCTATAGACTCTATAGCAAGTGCAGTAGTGTCCTCTCTACCTCTCTTCTTTTTCAGTACAGTAGGACCATTCTCTTATCTGCTTTAGTTGTAACTTTGACTGAAAACTTTTCCTTTAATTAACTTAAACCTTTTAATTTACTCCTCTAGTAGTAATTAACTGAAACCTTTTGTGTTAACTCAAATTAACTAAAACATTTTTTGTTAATAAAAATAAACTGAAGCCTTTTGCTTTAATTAACTTAAATATTTTCAGTTAAGGAGTACTCCTCCAGTAGTATTGGTCATTCAGGAGTAGTTATATCTATCATTCAGGAGTACTGTTAATTAGGGAGGAGTAAAATTAACTTGTGCTTGCAGTATAAGGCTAGCTAGATGAGTAGTATCGATATACGGTTAGGATTAGCTTGTTTATATAGTGAGATGAGGATTAAACCTTTCCTGATCGATCTGCCAATCCTGACCAAATTTTGAATTGTACACACCCACAATGCATTTCAACAAAGCAAAACACAATGGCAGAATCATACAGATTTATGCAAGGTAACCTGACATAAAAGTCAGTACTCTACAATGGTGACAGTCATACTGATGTACCGTTTGTAAAAATCGAATGCAAAGCTTGGTCTGCATCTTTTCGCAAATAGCTTAAGGTTGATGTTTCTAATCCTGTACATGGTACTTTCGAATCACCTTCTGCGTTGAATTTTGAGGCCTGAAATTGATGTTTAAGAACGCGTTAGAAATTAAGGACATTTGCATGCTAAATATTATCACAGAGGTACAAAAAAAGCAGATCAACAAATTATGTTCCTTTTCTTCATATCGAAGTATCTGTCACCTAGAAAAACTCAGCCTTTAATAGTTGAGATAGTAGAGATATCAGGAGATCACTGATGGCTTCACTCAGCTTGGGTTCTTCATTAATTATCAAATACATAGTTCCTTATCCATGTATTTCTAACAAGAGACTCTATGCAATTGATGTTTAAGCCAGTTTTTATATTGCTATATATGATATTAATGTTGGGTTATGTAGTAATTTCAAAAAAAAATCTAACACACACGCAAGATCATGGTGATGCATAGCAACGAGAGGGGAGAGTGTTCTCCATGTACACTCGTAGACCAAAAGCGGAAGTGTTAGCACAACGCGGTTGATGTAGTTGTACACCTTCACGATCCGACCGATACAGTACCGAACGTACGGCACCTCCGAGTTCAGCACACGTTCAACTCGATGAGGTCCCACGAACTCCAGTCCAGCAGAGCTTTGCAGGAGAGTTCCATCAGCACGACAGCGTGATGATGGTGTTGATGATGCTACCGACACAGGGCTTCGCCTAAGCACCGCTACGATATTACCGAGGTGGAATCTGGTGGAGGGTGCCACCGCACACGGCTAAGAGATCAAGAGATCAATTGTTGTCTCTAGAGGTGCCCCCTGCCCCGTATATAAAGGAGGGAGAGGAGGAGGGGGCGGCCAAGGAGGAGGAGGCGCGCAGTAGGATTCCCCCCTCTTTCCTAGTCCAAGTAGGAGAGGGGAAGGAAGGGGACGAGAAGAAGAAGGAAACGGGGGGCTGGCCCCCTAGTCCAATTCGGTTTGGGCTAGGGGGGCCGCGCGCCCCTACCTGGCCGCCTCTCCTCTTCCTCCACATGGGCCCATGAGGCCTAATAACCCCCCGGGAGGTTCCGGTAACCTCCCGGTTCTTCGGTATTTATCCAATAACCCCCGGAACACATCCGGTGTCCGAATATAACCTTCCAGTATATCAATCTTAACTTCTCGACCATTTCGAGACTCCTCGCCATGTCTGTGATCACATCCGGGACTCCGAACTACCTTCAGTACATCAAAACACAAAAACGCATAATACCGATCATCACCAAACTTTAAGCGTGCGGACCCTACGGGTTCGAGAACTATGTAGACATGACCAAGACACGTCTCCGGTCAATAACCAATAGCAGAACCTAGATGCTCATATTGGCTCCCAAGTATTCTATGAAGATCTTTATCGGTCAACCCGCATAACGACATACGTTGTTCCTTTTGTCATTGGTATGTTACTTGCCCGAGATTCGATCGTCGGTATCTCAATACCTAGTTCAAACTCGTTACCGGTAAGTCTCTTTACTCATTATGTAATGCATCATCCCGCAACTAACTCATTAGTCACATTGCTTGCAAGGCTTATAGTGATGTGCATTACTAAGAGGGCCTAGAGATACCTCTCCGACAATCGGAGTGACAAATCCTAATCTCGAAATACGCCAACTCAACAAGTACCTTCGGCGACACCTGTAGAGCACCTTTACAATCACCCAGTTACGTTGTGACGTTTGGTAGCACACAAAGTATTCCTCCGGTAAACGGGAGTTGCATAATCTCATAGTCGTAGGAACATGTATAAGTCATGAAGAAAGCAATTGCAACATACTAAACGATCAAGTGCTAAGCTAACCGAATGGGTCAAGTCAATCACATCATTCTCTAATGATGTGAACCCGTTAATCAAATGACAACTCATGTCTATGGCTAGGAAACTTAACCATCTTTGATTCAATGAGCTAGTCAAGTAGAGGCATACTAGTGACACTATGTTTGTCTATGTATTCACACATGTATTATGTTTCTGGTTAATACAATTCTAGCATGAGTAATAAACATTTATCATGAAATAAGGAAATAAATAATAACTATTATTGCCTCTAGGCCATATTTCCTTTAGTCTCCCACTTGCACTAGAGTCAATAATCTAGTTCACATCGCTATGTGATTTAACACCAATATTCACATCTGTATGTGATTAATACCCATAGTTCACATCGTTATGTGAACAACACCCAAAGGGTTTACTAGAGTCAATAATCTAGTTCACATCGCTGTGTGATTAACACCCAAATAGTACTAAGGTATGATCATGTTTTTCTCGTGAGAGAAGTTTAGTCAACGGGTCTATCACATTCAGACTCGTATGTATTTTGCAAATATTCTATGTCTACAATGCTCTGCATGGAGCTACTCTAGCTAATTGCTCCCACTTCAATATGTATCCAGATTAAGACTTAGAGTCATCTGGATTGGTGTAAAAGCTTGCACCGATGTAACTTTTTACGACGGGCTCATTTATCACCTCCAAAATCGAGAAATATTTCCTTAGTCCTCACTAAGGATATTCTTGTCCACTGCCCATTGATCTACTCTTAGATCAAAATTGGACTCCCTTGCCAAACTCAGAGCAAGGTATACAATAGGTCTGGTACACAGCATAGCGTACTTTATAGAACCTATGACTTAGGCATAGGGAATGACTTTTTATTCTCTTTCTATTTTCTGCCATAGTCGGGTTTTGAGTCTTACTCAACTTTACACCTTGCAACACAGGCAAGAACTCCTATTTGATTGTTCCATTTTGAATTACTTCAAAATCTTATCAAGGTATGTACTCTTTGAAAAATCTTTATCAAGCGTCTTGATCTATCTCTATAGATCCTGATGCTCAATGTGTAAGCAACTTCACCGAGGTCTTTCTTTAAAAACTCTTATTCAAGTATCCTTTTATGCTATCCAGAATTTCTATATCATTTCCAATCAACAATACGTCACCTACATATAGTATTAGAAATGCTACAGAGCTCCCATTCACTTTCTTGAAAATACAGGCTTCTCCAAAAGTTTGTATAAAACCATATGCTTTGATCAACTCATCAAAGCATATATTCCAACTCCGAGATGCTTGCACTAGTCCATAGATGGATCGCTGGATCTGCACATTTTTGTTAGCACCTTTAGGATTGACAAAACCTTCTGGTTGCATCATATACAACTCTTCTTTAAGAAATCCATTAAGGAATGCAGTTTTGACATCCATTTGCCAGATTTCATAAAATGTGGCAATTGCTAACATGATTCGGATAGACTTAAGCATTGATACAACTGAGAAAATCTCATCGTATTCAACACCTTGAACTTGTTGAAAACCTTTTTCGACAATTCGAGCTTTGTAGATAGTAACACAACTATCAGCGCCTGTCTTCCTCTTGAAGATCCATTTATTTTCTTAATGGCTTGCCGGTCATCGGGCAAGTCAACCAAAGTCCACACTTTATTATCATACATGGATCCCATCTCAGATTTCATGGCTTCAAGCCATTTCGCAGAATCTGGGCTCATCATTGCTTCCTCATAGTTCATAGGTTCATCATGGTCTAGTAACATGACTTCTAGAATAGGATTACCGTACCACTCTGGTGCCTACCGTACTCTTGAAGACCTACGAGTTTATGTAATAACTTGATCTGAAGCTTCATGATCATCATCATTAACTTCCTCACTAATTGGTGTAGGAATCACTGGAACTGATTTCCGTGATGAACTACTTACCAATTCGGGAGAAGGTACGATTACCTCATCAAGTTCTACTTTCCTCCCACTCACTTCTTTCGAGAGAAACTCCTTCTGTAGAAAGGATCCATTTTTAGCAACGAATATCTTGCCTTTCGGATCTATGATAGAAGGTGTACCCAAAAGTTTCCTTTGGGTACTCTATGAAGACGCACTTCTCCAATTTGGGTTCGAGCTTATCAGGTTGAAACTTTTTCACATAAGCATCGCTACCCAAAAATTTAAGAAACGACAACTTTGGTTTCTTGCCCAACCACAGTTAATAAGGTGTCGTCTCAACTGATTTTGATGGTACCCTATTTAAAGTGAATGCAGCTGTCTCTAATGCATAACCCCAAAACGATAGTGGTACATCGGTAAGATACATCATAGATCGCACCATATCCAATAAAGTGCGGTTATGACGTTCGGACACACCATTACGCTGTGGTGTTCCATGTGGCATGAACTGTAAAACTATTCCACATTGTTTTTAAATGAAGGCCAAACTCGTAACTCAAATATTCTCCTCTACGATCAGATTGTAGAAACTTTATTTTTACAATGATTCTCGACTTCACTTCTGAAATTCTTTGAACTTTTCAAATGTTTCGGACTTGTGCTTCATTAAGTAGATATACTCATATCTACTCAGATCATTTGTGAAGTTCAGAAAATAATGATACTCGCCACAAGCATCAACACTCATTGGACCGCATACATCGGTATGTATTATTCCCAGCAAGCAGTAGCTCGTTCCATTGTTCCGGAGAACGGAGTTTTAGTCATCTTGCCCAAAAGGCACGGTGCGCAAGCATCAAATGATTCATAACCAAGTGATTTCGAAAATCCATCTTTATGGAGTTGCTTTACACCGATATGACCCAATGGCAGTGCCACAAATAAGTTGCACTATCATTATTAACTTTGCATCTTTTGGCATCAATATTATGAATATGTGTATCACTACGACCGAGATCCAACAAACTATTTTCATTGGGTGTATGACCATTGAAGGTTTTATTCATGTAAACAGAACAACAATTATTCTCTGGCTTTAAATTAATAACCATATTGCAATAAACATGATCAAATCATATTCATGCTCAACGCAAACGCCAAATAACATTTATTTAGGTTTAACACTAATCCCAAAAGTATAGGGAGTGTGCGATGATGATCATATCAATCTTGGAACTACTTCCAACACTCATCGTCACTTCACCCTCAACTAGTCTCTGTTTATTCTGTAACTCCTGTTTCGAGTTACTAATCTTAGAAATCAAACAAGTATCAAATACCCAGGGGCTACTATAAACAGTAGTAAGGTACACATCAATAACCTATATATAAAATATACCCTTGTTCACTTTGCCATCCTTCTTATCCACCAAATATTCAGGGTATTTCTGCTTCCAGTGACCATTTCCTTTGCAGTAGAAGCACTCGGTTTCAAGCTTTGGTCCAGCTTTGGGTTTCCTCGCGGGAGTGACAATTTGCTTGTCATTCTACTTGAAGTTCCCTTTCTTTCCCTTTGCCCTTTTCTTGAAACTAGTGGTCTTGTCAATCATCAACACTTGATGCTCTTTCTTGATTTCTACCTTCGTCGATTTCAACATCACGAAGAGCTCGGGAATCATTTTCGGCATCCCTTGCATACTATAGTTCATCACGAAGTTCTAGCAACTTGGTGATGGTGACTAGAGAACTATGTCAATCACTATCTTAACTGGAAGATTAACTCCCACTTGATTCAAGTGATTGTAGTACCTAGACAATCTGAGCACATGCTCACTGCTTGAGTTATTCTCCTCCGTCTTTTAGCTATAGAACTTGTTGGAGACTTCGTATCTCTCAAGTCGGGTATTTCCTTGAAATATTAACTTCAACTTCTGGAACATCTCATATGGTCCATGACGTACAAAACGTCTTTGAAGTCCCGATTCTAAGCCTTTAAGCATGGTGCACTTAACTATCAAGTAGTCATCATATTGAGCTAGCCAAACGTTCATAACGTCTGCATCTGCTCCTGCAATAGGTTTGTCACCTAGCGGTGCATCAAGGACATAATTCTTGTTTGCAACAATGAGTATAAACCTGAGATCATGGACCCAGTTCGCATCATTGCTACTATCATCTTTCAACTTAGTTTTCTCTAGGAACACATGTAAAACATAGGAAAGCAACAACACGAGCTATTGATCTACAACATAATTTGCAAAATACTATCAGGACTAAGTTCATGATAAATTGAAGTTCAATTAATCATATTACTTAAGAACTCCCACTTAGATAGACATCCCTCTAATCATCTAAGTGATCACGTGGTCCAAAACAACTAAACCATGTCTGATCATCACGTGAAATGGAGTAGTTTCAATGGTGAACATCACTATGTTGATCATATCTACTATATGATTCACGCTCGACCTTTCGGTCTCAGTGTTCCGAGGCCATATCTGCATATGCTAGGCTCGTCAAGTTTAACCCGAGTATTCTGCGTGTGCAAAACTGGCTTGCACCCGTTGTAGATGAACGTAGAGCTTATCACACCCGATCATCATGTGGTGTCTCGGCACGACGAATTTTGGCAATGGTGCATACTCAGGGAGAACACTTTTACCTTGAAATTTAGTGAGAGATCATCTGATAATGCTACCGTCAATCAAAGCAAAATAAGATGCATAAAGGATAAACATCACATGCAATCAATATAAGTGATATGATATGGCCATCATCATCTTGTGCTTGTGATCTCCATCTTAGAAGCACCGTCATGATCACCATCGTTACCGGCGCAACACCTTGATCTCCATCGTAGCATCGTTGTCGTCTCGCCAACTATTGCTTCTACGACTATCGCTACCGCTTAGTGATAAAATAAAGCAATTATAGGGCGATTGCATTGCATAAAATAAAGCGACAACCATATGGCTCCTGCCAGTTGCCGATAACTTTGTTACAAAACATGATCATCTCATACAATAAAATTTAGCATCATGTCTTGACCATATCACATCACAACATGCCCTGCAAAAACAAGTTAGACGTCCTCTACTTTGTTGTTGTAAGACTTACGTGGCTGCTACGGGCTGACCAAGAACCGTTCTTACCTACGCATCAAAACCACAACGATATTTCGTCAAGTTAGTGTTGTTTTAACCTTCACAAGGACCGGGCGTAGCCACACTCGATTCAACTAAAGTTGGAG
Source organism: Triticum dicoccoides (assembly GCF_002162155.2). Classification (NCBI taxonomy): domain Eukaryota; kingdom Viridiplantae; phylum Streptophyta; class Magnoliopsida; order Poales; family Poaceae; genus Triticum; species Triticum dicoccoides. The sequence continues at coordinate 512,122,518 of NC_041391.1, forward strand.
AAACTGACACCCGCCAGCCACCTGTGTGCAACGCACGTCGGTAGAACCAGTCTCGTGTAAGCGTACGCGTAATGTTGGTCTGGGCCGCTTCATCCAACAATACCGCTGAACCAAAGTATGACATGCTGGTAAGCAGTATGACTTGTATCACCCACAACTCACTTGTGTTCTACTCGTGCATATAACATCTACGCATAAAACCAGGCTCGGATACCACTGTTGGGTTATGTAGTAATTTCAAAAAAAAAATCCTACGCACATGCAAGATCATGGTGATGCATAACAACGAGACGGGAGAGTGTTGTCCACGTACCCTCGTAGACCAAAAGGGGAAGCGTTAGCACAACGTGGTTGATGTAGTCGTACGTCTTCACAATCCGACCGAACAAGTACCGAACGTACGACACCTCCGAGTTCAGCACACGTTCAACTCGATGACGTCCCACGAACTCCGATCCAGTAGAGCTTTGCAGGAGAGTTACGTCAGCACGACGGTGTGATGATGGTGTTGATGATGCTACCAACGCAGGTGTCGGTCTCAAAATCGGCGGATCTCGGGTAGGGGGTCCCGAACTGTGCGTCTAGGCGGATGGTAATAGGAGACAAGGGACACGATGTTTTTACCCAGGTTCGGGCCCTCTCAATGGAGGTAAAACCCTAATCCTGCTTGATTGATATTGATGATATGGGTAGTACAAGAGTGGATCTACCACGAGATCAAGGAGGCTAAACCCTAGAAGCTAGCCTATGGTATGATTGTTGTCCTGTCCTATGGACTAAAACCCTCCGGTTTATATAGACATCGGAGAGGGCTAGGGTTACACAGAGTCGGTTACAATGGTAGGAGATCTACATATCCGTATCGCCTAAGCTTGCCTTCCACGCCAAGGAAAGTCTCATCCGGACACGAGACGAAGTCTTCAATCTTGTATCTTCATAGTCTTGGAGTCCGGCCGATGATGATAGTTCGGCTATCCGGACACCCCCTAGTCCAGGACTCCCTCAGTAGCCCCTGAACCAGGCTTCAATGACGACGAGTCCGGCGCGCATATTGTCTTCGGCATTGCAAGGCGGGTTCCTCCTCCGAATAATTTATAGAAGATTGTGAACACCAGGATATTGTCCGGCTCTGCAAAAATAAATTCCACATACCACCGTAGAGAGAATAATTTTTATACGAGTCCAATCTGCCGACGTGTTTTGTGGCGTGACGTCACACCACAACCAAGCTTTTACTCGAATCATTTTTATTATACCACCTCAGCACGTTTAGCGAAGCGGTTTCCTTGGCATGTCTTATTGAAGCAGAGATCTTGTTCCCCTTATTCCGGGATTCTCAACAATACGGACGTGGGTAACCCAACCGCGCCCGTTGCCATGCCCCCTCCATCGAAGGCGAGTTCCAAACGGTCACGGGGACAGCTCTTGGTATTCTCCCTCTTTATAATGAGACTAAGGCCCGTTCCTTTTCTTCAATCCTCAATCGAATCCGCCCCTCGCCCCGAGTTCCATCACCCAGGGCTCCAGATTCGGGCACTTCGGACCTTCAACAATGTCTGGCTCCGACCTACAGGGCCGGTGGATGCCCTCCTCCGTCACGGAAGAGGACGTGCGGAAGCTGAGATACACCAGGTACTTAACCTACGAGATTTCGCATAGGTTGCCTGCCCAAGGGCAAGTCATTCCTACTCCCGAGCCTGGCGAGAGTGTCATGTTCGTGTCTCACCTCCGTCGGGGTTTAGGCTTCCCGATGGATCCCTTCGTGAGGGGGCTCATGTTTTACTATGGGCTGGAATTCCACGACTTGGCTCCGAAGTTCATCCTCCACATCTCATCATTTATTGTCGTCTGCGAAGCCTTCCTCCGCACGACCCCTCACTTCGGTTTGTGGCTCAAAACCTTCAACGTGGAGCCGAAGATGATTGAGGGGCGTCAGGCAGAGTGCGGCGGGGCGGTTATAAGCAAAAGGGTCGATGCTCCATGGCCCGAGGGCTCTTTTTAGGAGGAGCTCGGCTTGTGGCAAAAGGAGTGGTTCTACATCACCGCTCCCAGGGGCAGCAGGCAGAGGCCACCGCCCGCCTTTCGCACGGGCCCTCCACAATGGCTGATGTCATGGGTCAACAAAGGGCTTGACTGGGGCCGTCTAAGGACGTACCCCTCTTGCAGGGCCGGATTCGAGACCTCCAAGAGAGGGAGATCAATCTGGTCGTGGTGACACAAGTTATGCTGATTCGGCGTCTTCTGCGCTACAAACGTCGCCCCCTCCGCCTATGGGAATTCAATCCGGAGGGGCCACGAGCTCCCCAACACTTCATGGGTACAACACCCGTGGAGATGTATAAACTATTCTTCGGATCACAAGAGATGTGTCCGGAATTGACCGAGGACGCTGGCTTAAGCTGCAATCGCCCAGATACTCAAGTAAGTAGCCCTGTGTCCGGACATATCGTCCATTTATTTATCATGGATTTTCCTTTTAACCAGCTATCCCTTGGACAGGAGTGGATAGCGCAAGCAAAACTAATACGGTGTTCAGGCCCCCTCCCTGGGACCACGCCGGATCCCGTGTTAATCAAAATGCTGGAGGTAGCGCCTTTGGAGGAGAGCGAAGGGGGGAACAGGGAAACTACCACCTCTGCTAAGGAGGTTCTCAGCAAGGGGGGAATCAAGAATCCCTCCCTCCAGGGGGAGAAGAGGACCGCTTCCGAAGTCCCGGAGGCCAAGGCCTCAAAGCGGGGAAAGAAATCTGCACCGGAAGGTCCTGTGCCAGCCGCATAGTCTCCCCAAAGGAATCAGCCCTCCAGTGAGCCGTAAGTAGGAAAAAAGGGGAGTTTTGTAATAACGGACATCCCTATTTTATTTCTAAGGATAACCGAAGTTTTTACCTTGTAGTTCGGATCTCAGCCCTTCTCAGCAGAGCTCATCCTCGGGGGACCTTCGTCCGGAGATGATGGAGAGCGAAACGCCTCCATCTGCCGCCCCGTTAGGTGGGGCGGACGACCCTGAGGTGTCTTCACAGAGGGTCTCCCCGAGTCCGGCGGGGCCGGGGAGTTCGGCACCCACTAGAGTACGGCTGGTGGAGCTGCAGGATTTGCTCGAGAGGGCGTCTATCTCAGAAGATCACCGCACATTAATGAGTATGATGATTGAAAGGATCTCATCCGCCGAGAGCGGGTTGCATGAGGCCATCGGAAGTTTACTGACGGGGTTTGAGGTACGCAAAAAATGACATACCTTTTGACAGTTTTGCACATAGAGTGCGCCCTGTATAGATAGTAGCCCCTAAGACTCGGTATGTTGTCGAAAGCGACAGCGTGCCGAGGATCATAATCTGTTATAAAATGTCGCCTTTCCTATGCAGGTGGCAGAACGTTCGGTGGCCAGCCGGACTGATAGAGTTGCCGAGCTGAAGCGGCAACTCGACGTTGCGGATGCGGACATCGCGCTGGTCAATAGACGACTTGACGAGTCACAAGGTAGGTGGTTTCTCCGCGGTCACCTGGTAAGGGAGCTGATGCCCACTCCTTACAACATGTATGCTTGATGCAGATGGTGTTGCTTCTATGGAAGACCTTCGGGCAGAGCTTTCTTGAGCCAAGGAGCAAGCCAGAAAAAGTGATGCGGCTGCCTCGAAGGCAGCGGAGGAGCTAAAAGCCGAAAAGGCTGCTCACTGCCGAAGCAGGGAGGAGATGGCCGGAATGGCCGTGAAACTAAAAGATGCTACCGACCGCTATGGGGTTCTTGAAAAAGAACGCCAAGCGGAGCAAGAGGACCTGAAGAAGGCCACCGCCGAAGCCAAGGATGCCCATTCTGCAATGCGGGCTATAAAGGAGGAACTGCGTCAGGCCGGAGACATTGCGGCTGGAAAGCCCTTTCTGCTGCGTAGGAAGTTCACGGATCCAAAGTATGCTCAGTTGGGCCAGTTGTGGGGTGCGGAGGATCCTTATCTGGATTTGGCGGCGAGTGCGGCAGACGCAGTCATGCACTTCCGAAGCCAGAAGGATCATGAAATGGAAGAGCTTTTTTGGTCTCAATTCCATAGTCCGGAGCGTCCACTTCTGTTGACCGATCAGTTGGCTGAGTGGGCTGAGCTGAATAGATTGTCCGTACTTGCCATGACGGATGTGGTGGCTCATCTGTGGCTGGAAAGGCCCAAGCCGAAGAGTTATTTTGGCTTATTGCAGCAATTCCTTGGGGCGGTGCCGCATATCAAGGCGATGAAGCGGTCGACATGCATAGAGGGTGCACGGATGGCTCTCACCCGTGTTAAGACATACGGGCGGAGATGGATGCCACCGATGTTGCATCCCGGGGTTCGAACAAAAGCCGATTACCCGCCGAGCACTATTTTGAGGAAGTCCTGCAGGGCGCTCGTTTAATAGATTCGCAGTGCTCGAAAAATGTTATGTTCAAATGACATGTATGATTTGTGAAACCATATTTATAATGTAACAGCTTTTTATACTTGTGCGTTCAAGTATTGAACTATCTCCTATGCGTCCGTTAATGTATATGTATGTATAACCTGAAAGATGGCAGTCTTTGGCTTCAGCCCCCACGCACATGGTGCGGGGGTGTTTGCAAAGAAGCGCATTTTCACACTTAATCCAACGTCTTGGTCCTTTGAAGGAGGTGATAGCATAGTAAACTAGGCAACCGGACTATAATGCTTTATCACTTTCACTTAGCCATAGGAGCTCGATGGTGGGGCTACTATATAGCCCCTAGAGGCACCGCGCTCTCTGAACTTGGGGCGCGTGTGTGCCTGACCGGGAAGCGGTCCTTCGTCAAAGCGGAGGAATTCTAAACATTCCGGTAGTCGATCGAGTGGTTGACCAGTCTCTCGCTATATCATGACAGTCAGTTTTCGGCTTTCTCTACTGAGGTGCTCGCCCGGACGAACCGGGGCACAATCGCAGTAGTCCTCCTGGTGCCGCGTTAGCCGATAGAGCGGAACGTAAGGCAGCAAAACACAGGAGCCAGGCAAACCCAACATTTGACCAAAGACATGATTCGGAGCTGATGCATATAAGGCCTAACTCGAGACGTCGAAGACTCCTTGAGGTATTCGGTCTTTATGATAACGGGCAGAACAATGCCCTAAGCCCCTAGTGTCCAGGTACGGGCGAGAACTTTTGACGCGGCCGATGCCGAAACGCCAGCCTCCTCCTCGGTTATGGTAGGAAACCGGGGAATGTGTATTAACAAGAGACAGTAAGAAAGGTTTACGCAGGGTCTTAATCTGAAAAGAATCCTTGCAACGGGTCCCTGCTGCACGTGTGCGCCTGTGTCTCTGTTGTGCTGTATCCTGGACGGGTGTAGCACGTGGTTCATCTGTAAAAGAGAAGAACTTAGTTTGGAAAAAATATCGTGCAAAAAATGTATTTAAAACAGAGTATGATTTGGAAGATGAATAAAGTTGAGCTTTATTGGCTCTCATTGTTCATACGTGCAGCCCCTTGTAAAGAGGAATGCGGCTGGGGAGCCCCTTGTTTATTTATACCGGACTCGCCTAACCGTGTACGAGGTCTGAATGACCTGTTTTTAGGGGCTTTGATCAGCAAGGTCGGATTAGTGTGTGGCTGTCAAGGCAATCTCACGTTTTCCGTGGTCGAGGAACACTCGGAGTTACCCTTTAATGAGATTATGCCGCGTGGACCAGGCATTTTAAGTGTAAGAGACGCGTAATGCGGTATTGCGTTAAAGCGGGCGAAAGCTTCGCGTCCCAGTAATGCTTGATGGCTACTTTTGAATGGGGCGATATGGAAGATTAGCTTTTCGCGATGGAAGTTGTTGGATGAACCGAACACAACCTCTAGTAGTACAGAGCCTGTACAATTGGCATAAAGGCCTGGCATCACTCCTTTGAAGGAAGTGCTTCTATAGCGAATTTTGGTAGGGTCTATCCCCATTCTGCGGATGGTGTCCTGGTATAGCAGGTTTATATCACTGCCGCCATCCATTAGGACTTGTGTGAATTGTAGTCCGTCGATTATGGGATCCAATATCAAAGCAGTCCCTCCTGCGTTTCGAATACTTCTGGAGTAATCCTGATGGTCGAAAGTAATTGGTTTTGACATCCAATTTCGGGACTCCGCTGGGGTGGACCGTGCGGCGCGTGCTTTAGCAGGTGCCGCACTATTTTTCCTTGTTATCACATGAAGTGAGTTCACTGTTTTGACTTCTAGTGGGAAAGTCTTCTGTTTTCCGGCGTGCTACTTGTGGGGTTCGTCATCGTCTTCGCTTGGTGTGTCGAGCCCCTTGTGTTCGGCGTTAAGTCGGCCGGACTGCTTGAAGACCCAACAATCTTTGTGGGTATGGTTTGCAGCCTTCCCGGGGGTATTGTGGATTTGACATATCCTATCCAAGATTTTGTTTAGGTTGGATAGCTCGTCATTGTTGTCCTTAAGAGGCAGTGTTTTGTTATTTGGCCGAGAGCTTTTGAACCTGGCGTTGACCGCAGTGCTATTTGGGCCATTTTCCTTATTCCGGCGCTGATCTTTTCTGCGCCGTGATGTCCCATTTCCATCCCTGACCTCAGATGTACTCGGGTCGCTGGTGCTGCATCTTGCCAGCCAGCTATCTTCCCCCGCGCAAAAGCGGGTCATGAGGCTTGTTAGCGCGGCCATTGTTCTTAGTTTTTCCTGGCCGAGGTGTCTGGCGAACCATTCATCTCGGATGTTATGTTTAAAGGCTGCTAAGGCTTCGGCGTCCGGATAGTCGACTATTTGGTTCTTTTTGGTGAGGAACCTGTTCTAGAATTTGTGAGCTGAGTCTCCGGGCTGTTGAGTTATGTGACTTAAATCGTCTGCATCCGGAGGGCGGACATAAGTCCCCTGAAAGTTTGCTCGAAACGCATCCTCGAGCTCTTCCCAACTTCCAATGGTATTTTCTGGGAGTCTTTTGAGTCAATGCCGAGCTGGCCCTTTGAGCTTGAGGGGTAGGTATTTTATGGCATGGAGATCGTCTCCTCTAGCCATATGTATGTGTAGGATATAATCCTCAATCCAGACTCTGGGGTCTGTTGTTCCGTCATATGCCTCTATGTTTACGGGTTTGAATCCCGCTGGAAATTCATGATCCAGTACCTCATCGGTGAAACATAGTGGGTGTGCGGCGCCCCTGTACTTAGGTGTGCCGTTATCTTCGAACACTCGGTGGGTTGTGTTGCTTCCTGGAGCCTTCTTTTTTGGCCCATAAATGGACCTGACCGGGCCATCCATTTTGCGAGGATCCTTATGTGGATCGATTGCCGGCTTGTGTGCGGCGCCGCTTGCCGCTCTTAGCCTGTCATCTGATCGTCTATCCGGCCAGGCGGCCTCTTTCTTTTTTGACTGTGGGGGCTCTATGGCCTCCTCGTCAAATTCGGGCAAAAGCTTGCGTTTCGGGTAGCTCTTTGCTTGGTGACTATCTCCATATTTATCTGTTGTCTTGAGTACTTTGCTCCATCGCATTCTGAGTACGTCTTCCGCTGTTTTGAGCTTCCACTTCTACTTCTTCAAACTTCTTGCAGTGGCGACGAGCCTTTTGTGAAGGTTCTTATGCTCCGGTGATGTGTCCGGCGTGAGATTGTCCGGACTGTTGTTTTCGTCGGGGATGGGTTGCTCGTCCAATTCATCCTGTTCGGATGGTTGCTTGGTGGCATGTTCGTCGTCCACTGGTTCGCCTTGCTCTACGGCTGGGTCAGTATGGGTGTTTTTGTTGTCGAGGCGGGACTTCGGGCGGCGCTTGTGTCGCCGTTTTGGTTGTTTTTTGGGGGAATTATCCTTCGCCGCGTCCTGTTGTTCCTCGTTATCACTTCCTTTTGGTGTATCCACCATGTATACGTCGTGAGTTGAGGTGGCTTTCCAGTGCCCAGTAGGCACTAGTTCCTCGTCGTATCCGGCATCGTCGTCCATACCGTCGATGTCTTCGGAGTCGAAGTCTAGCATGTCGGTTAGATCGTCGACAGTGGCTACTAAGTGGGTGGTGGGTGGGCTTTGAATTTCTTTGTTGTCCGCATCCCAACCGTCCTGACCGCAATCCGACCAGGGCTCTCCTGATAACAAGAGATACTTTAGCGAATTCAGGATGTCGCCGAAAGGTGAGTGTTGAAAGATGTCCGCAGCGGTGCGCTCCATGATCGGCGCCCAATCGGATTCGATTGGAGGGGGCGCGGGAGGTTCGGAGTCCGGCGAGGAATCCGGCACCTCGGAGTCACGAGCTTCACAAGGGACAAGGTTAGTATTCGGCTCCATCTCCGTAGAGGTTGCGGCCCCCGAGGCGGTGTCTAACCACCCGTCCTCGATCTGCGTAGCCGGCTCCGAATTAAGGGTCGGAGCAGACTCATGTGCGGCCTCCAGGGCACTGTCCGGCAGCAGAGCTAGATCATGCCCATCATGATAGTGCGGCGCGCTCGGCTGTGGCTCGAATCCATCGAAGATCAAGTCTCCGCGGATGTCAGTCGTGAAGTTCAGACTTCCAAATCTGACCTGACGGCCAGGGGCGTACCTTTCGATCTGCTCCAGATGGCCAAGCGAATTGGCCCGCAGTGCAAAGCTGCCGAATACAAAGATTTGTCCAGGGAGAAAAGTCTCACCCTGGACTGCGTCGTTGTTGTTGATGATCGAAGGAGCCATCGAGCCTATCGGTGACGACACAGAGGAACTCTCAATGAAAGCACCAATGTCGGTGTCAAAACCGGCGGATCTCGGGTAGGGGGTCCCGAACTGTGCGTCTAGGCGGATGGTAACAGGAGACAAGGGACACGATGTTTTTACCCAGGTTCGGGCCCTCTCGATGGAGGTAAAACCCTACTCCTGCTTGATTGATATTGATGATATGGGTAGTACAAGAGTGGATCTACCACAAGATCAAGGAGGCTAAACCCTAGAAGCTAGCCTATGGTATGATTGTTGTCCTGTCCTATGGACTAAAACCCTCTGGTTTATATAGACACCGGAGAGGGCTAGGGTTACACAGAGTCGGTTACAATGGTAGGAGATCTACATATCCGTATTGCCTAAGCTTGCCTTCCACACCAAGGAAAGTCCCATCCGGACACAGGACGAAGTCTTCAATCTTGTATCTTCATAGTCTTGAGTCCGGCCGATGATGATAGTTCGGCTATCCGGACACCCCCTAGTCCAGGACTCTCTCAGCAGGGCTTCGCCTAAGCACCGCTATGATATTACCGAGGTCGAATCTAGTGGAGGGGGGCACCGCACACGGCTAAGAGATCAAGAGATCAATTGTTGTCTCTAGAGGTGCCCCCCTGCCCCGTATATAAAGGAGGGAGAGGAGGAGGGGACGACCAAGGAGGAGGAGGCGCGCCCAAGGGGGGCACTCCTACTCCAAGTAGGATTCCCCCCTCTTTCCTAGTCAAAGTAGGAGAGGGGAAGGAAGGGGAGGAGAAGAAGAAGGAAAGGGGGGCCGGCCCCCTAGTCCAATTCGGTTTGTGCTAGGGGGGCGCGCGCCCCTAGCTGGCCACCTCTCCTCTTCCTCCACATGGGCCCATGAGGCCCAATAACCCCCCGGGAGGTTCCGGTAACCTCCCGGTTCTCCGGTATTTATTCGATAACCCCCGGAACACATCCGGTGTCCGAATATAACCTTCCAATATATCAATCTTAATGTCTCGACCATTTCGAGACTCCTTGTCATGTCCGTTATCACATCCGGGACTCCGAATTACCTTCAGTACATCAAAACACAAAAACTCATAATACCGATCGTCACCAAACTTTAAGCGTGCGGACCCTACGATTTGGAGAACTATGTAGACATGACCGAGACACGTCTCCGATCAATAACCAACAGAGGAACCTGGATGGTCATATTGGCTCCCACATATTCTACGAAGATCTTTATCGATCAAACCGCATAACAACATACATTGTTCCTTTTGTCATCGGTATGTTACTTCCCCGAGATTCGATCGTCTGTATCTCAATACCTAGTTCAATCTCATTACCAGCAAGTCTCTTTACTCGTTATGTAATGCATCATCCCGCAACTAACTCATTAGTCACATTGCTTGCAAGGCTTATAGTGATGTGCATTACCGAGAGGGCCCAAAGATACCTCTCCAACAATCGGAGTGACAAATCCTAATCTCAAAATACGCCAACTCAACAAGTACCTTCGGAGACACCTGTAGAGCACCTTTATAATCACCCAGTTACGTTGTGACGTTTGGTAGCACACAAAGTGTTCCTCCGGTAAACGGGAGTTGCATAATCTCATAGTCATATGAACATGTATAAGTCATGAAGAAAGCAATAGCAACATACTAAATGATCAAGTGCTAAGCTAACGGAATGGGTAAAGTCAATCACATCATTCTCTATTGATGTGATCCCGTTAATCAAATGAAAACTCATGTCTATGGCTAGGAAACTTAACCATCTTTGATTCAACGAGCTAGTCAAGTAGAGGCATACTAGTGACACTATGTTTTTCTATGTATTCACACATGTATTATGTTTCCGGTTAATACAATTCTAGCATGAATAATAAACATTTATCATGAAATTAGGAAATAAATAATAACTTTATTATTGCCTCTAGGGCATATTTCCTTCAATTAGATGCCACATGTTATTACCATATTAAAAAACTTATGCATTAGAAAGAAATACGACACCTTAGTATTTTTTTTATTCTTTAGCAAGTCACTGTCTAAACATCTTCCTCCTGCATCTATTTGAAATTTCACGCTATCTCTTGTTATTTCTAGCTTAAATAGGTATAGGACGAGGAGATGTCGTGAAAGGAATACTCATGGTTTCCGAAGACTGATTATGCTCCCCTGAGTACTACACAGCAACAAACTCAGGTAGTGTGCATTAAGATCTACAATAGTTATGTGGTTGTAATGCAAAAATGAACATACTTTACCTTGACCTGCTATAATTTGATCTACCGACTTCATGTGCTAAGGACTTCCTTGTACACTATGTTCTTCATGGTCGTTAATAAGGGCTCAGATCTTTTTCGCTTCTTTGAATTCTTGATTTCTTCCTTACCCTTGCCCTTACCCTTGCCATTGTCCTTGATGGCGAGAATTTTAATGTTCCTCTTTGTTGTGGCTCTAGACAATGTGACGTAGAGCTAACCGTGAGAGAAAACCGGGTCTGGTAGGCACACCCCGACAATTGGGATGGTCTGCCCTTGCGCCTAGTTGATTGTCATGGCAAAGCTGAGCCTAATAGGGAACTGCTTCCTCTTGAACTTGAAAGGGAATATATCGTCATCGGATGGGCAGAGAGGTATCCGAGGAAGGAACACCCTCCTACCAGCATGTTGTCCTAGCACGATTTCTGCATCAATGGCGTTCCTCTGAAAACCCCGGACCACAAGCCTTGTGCCGTTACACAACCCATTAACTGGATCAATGTTTCTTAATAGTATAACAGGGCAATTTATCTTTAGTTTGAGTGCATGCGGAGGCGGTCCGTTAGGAGTCAGGTTGTTAAGGAACTCGGGGCATAGTAGCCGTGTGGATCATCCTTTGCACTACCAAAACTGTGGTAGAACTTCTCTTCACCCTGGAAGCCGTCTATCATGCGTGTGTTTATCTTATCAACGTTGTTGTTCTTGGTGGAGAGGATTGCTTGAGATGTCATGTAATTTGGATCAGCCATGTTGTTGTCCAGAGCAGGAAATAGATGGTCGATTAGATTCTCTAGGTCAGTGTTGTCTCCTATTCGCGGCACACAAATGTCTTCCGGGAGCCTTATGTTGCCTTCCTCATCAGTTTCCTCGGTCCCGTTACCTACCCGTAGCAAGTAATCTGTGAACCACGGGTCGTTATGCACCCTCATGTTGGTGACGAGCCTTAGCTGGCGCATGCCGTTCCAAAGGTACGAACTCCGCAGGGTCGCATCGATTATCTGACCTCGTGACACCTTCCTGATGATTGGAGGCACCTGCCTGAAGTCCCCACCGAACATGATTGTCTTTCCCCCGAATGGTCGGTCTCGTTGGCCCATGATGTCCCGCATGCTATTGTCTTGTGCCTCAACTGCTTGCCACTTTGTCATGGTGGCCTCGTCCCATAAGATGAGTGAAGCCATGTGCAGGAGCTTGGTCGTCCCAGTTTGCTTCGTGAAGCTGCACGACCCCCATCTTGAATGTTGAGTGGGATCTTGAACCCGAGTGGGATGTCCTTCCTCCAGGCATGATGGAAGTCACGACGCCTGACGTCGCTGTAGCTAGCACGATCTTGCCCTCGCCTTGAACCTTTGCGAGAAGTGACCTATATAGGAAGGTCTTCCCGGTGCCTCCCGGGCCATCGACAAAGAATACACCACCATCACCAGCATCAACCGCTGCCAGTATCTCATCGTATGCAAGCCTCTGCTCAGGGTTTAGCGAGCACACCAAATCAGTGTCGTTCGCATCAACCTCGATGGCAGACTCCTCGGTGACTTCTCTAGCCTCACCTCTAGTAGTGTCATAGGTCTCGTCCATGTCCGAAAGAGGGAACAACACTATGTCTTTTCCCATGGACTGTAGCATGCCCCTGATGTCAAGCAACACCATCTGCTCCACTGCCTTTGAGCATGCGTGTGTTCGATGGTAGTCATCAAACATTGCATCTAGGTGCCTATCCCATAGAACGCGCACGTCACCTGGCTCGCAGAATACCAAGATAGTTGCAAAGAGCCTCCTGAGTGAGGCTGGCATCACAAACTGTGTTGACTCTGTAAGACACTCGTCAAGTGTGTTGTCAGCCTCAATGAGGCCCAATCTCTTGGTAGCCTCACGGAAGCTATCACATAGCACTCCGTCCATGGTCCGCGGGTCCTCTAAGGATGTCTTGCCTGGTATGTGGTTAAGCAGCACTCGCAGAAAGTACCACTCCCCCTCGGCTGGATGGGCTAACATGATTCGACCTACTTGGTGCTGTTTTTCTCTTGGCCTCCAGTATTTCTGTCTCTGCCATGTGAAACTTCCCAGAAAGTCCTCGTACAAGATATCTCGAGCCCACACGTGCTACTGATTAGCAATGAAATACTCTGTCAGCATTGACTTAGATGTAGTATCACGGGCGACAACATTGGTAAGGTCCTCTCCTGCCTTGAACGTGACACTATTCATATTAGGGATATGAAGCGGCAACTGTAGGACCGACGGGAAACTCTCAAAAAGGTTGAAGCCGAATATCCTCCACATTGCCTCCGGTGGAGTAACCCATCTCGCATCAACGTACCTTTCAATCTCGTCTACAACCCCATTGCTGTTAGGCTGGTCAATGCTAAATGAAGCTTGATCGTGACCCTTGTATACATATTTGTAAAGGTACTTGACGGCCTTGATGTTGGAGCACACCTCGACATTTAACTGGCAGTTGAACATCCGCAACAGATAAGGGTTGTAAGGCACGACCCATCTGTTATCCAGCATTTGATGATGGACCTTAGCCTGACGACCATCGTCTCGCCGTTGATAAACCGGGTATGAATCCTTCCCCTGTAAATTCTTGCATGCACACATTTTTGGGATTAAGATTGCCACATGGGTCATGCATCATATGCTTCACAACCATGGCATAGAGCTCTGGATACTTATGCCTGTCCGGGAGCTCTGCAGATATGACGCGGTCATACTGCTCTGGCACCATGAGTTTATAATTTGAATTCATGATCAGCAGGAAGTGTGCATGCGGGAGGCCCCTCTTCTAGAACTCGATGACATACACATGCGCTACCACAACACCAAGGATGTGCTTTTTGAACAACATCTCTTTCATGGTCTCCAGCTTGGCCTTGAACACCCGTGCGACAAGATCTGGTCAGTCATGGGGTGTCTGGCCAGGAAGCAGCTCATTCAGTATCTCCTCCCAGCTAGGATTGCATGTCATAGTCAAAAAGATGCCAGGCTTCCCATATGTCTGTGCCAGTGCCATGGCGTCCATCTGCCTCCGCTTCATGTCGGTTGCTTCCTTGATGCGTCCCTGGCAGAACGATCCTCTTCCCAACAGCGCTCGCTCGCATCTCCCCAACCGCGATGCTATACACAAGGCCTTGGTATAGATCGGCACGTATCTCTCTCTAGTGGTCCCTGGTCCACTTCAGCCTACATCCCTCAATCTTGATGAACATGTCGACACCCCACTGCTAAAACAAGCGTGCTCCATGTAGTATGGGGTTGAATATCGCAGGACGCGTCTGTAGCTGGTAACAGTAGTAGTCCCTGACAGAGACACACAACCGGCTGTTCCCCTCTGTGGAAAGACGTGAAAGAAGAAGGTTAGGTACCATATGGAAGGATAGAGAACTTTTTCTCACATATAAGCATACCAACCAGGCGCACCTAAATTGTTATCACGGTTTCCTCTTGGTTGTTGTGCAATCTCCCAAGGGACATTGTGCTTAGGGATATTTGGATGCCAACCAAGCTCCCCCCTTGGAAAAAAGAGGGGACACGAGAGTGGGTCATAACAGCCATCTGTGGCATGTATACTATACTTCTCGTTTTTGTTCCCATAGAGTGTAATGTTGCGATTGAACCTATTTGCTAGATCGCTTCGCTCGACCCAAATCGCAGCCACCTCGGATGACACGGGTCTATTATATCTTCTTGGTCTAGCTTCTAGTCAATGTTGAGGTCTATCCGGTACTCCTCGAGGTTTTCCCTGTGGGCACTCAAACTCCTAAACTGTTGGGGGTTTTCCCTCAGGACATCCACTAACTTGCTGACAACATGCTGTCCAATTGCTTGGTGGCCTCCTTGCGATGGCTTAAGATGGGATCGTCATCATAGAAGTACAACTACAGATGTTCAGGGTGAGATCTTGGACCGAACAAGTGCACCTTGTGGTACATAGTGCCATGTGCCCGAAACATGTACACCCCGGACTTCATGTTTGTGTAGTTGTTGTCTAGGCTAACGCCAAGGGTAGTGAAGGCAAAGTGCTCGTTGAAGAATCGAATGCTCTCTCAGAAATGTCGGGAGTCTGCATCCGCGCTTGACCATAACCTCATCATCTCTGGGATAGGCTCGGATTCAGCCAGCTCAATCTCCCCATTCCGACAGCAGAAGCTGTCAGTCTCGTACTGGAACTTCTTGGCCTTGCAATGCTCGTAGTTTGCCGCGTGCTTCAGGATGTGCGTGCTGTCTAGGATGTTTGAGTAGACATAGTCAAAAGGATCTAGGTCGATAGATCCCGTGTTTGACGATTCTATGGGCTCATCGAGGTTCGTGCTATTAGTTTCAGATGTTGCAAGCATTGTGGAGATATAACAAGTCACGATGGGATGCACATCATAAACCAATAATATAGAGGGATGAGTAGCGAAAGGCGCCTCAGAGTACCTTCACCGGCAAATAGGTAGTACTCATCATCCATGAGGTCACTAAAGAGTGCATTCTCGTCCATGATGCCGCTAAGGAAGGCCTCCATGTGAGATGTAACATTGTTGATCCGGTAAGTAATGGTTTTTATTGTGAGTGCACACCAGGAGGGGAGTAAACATGAGAGGGTTACCATTGGTTCCGATGGTGTACGATGGCATGCTTGAAGAAGGGGAGGAAGCTGGTGAAGCAACTCCTATGGGCGGTGCTTCTGAGCTTGTTGCTGCTCTGTTCACATCTAAGATACTTGCATCTGGGCCTGGAGGCCTCCGCTTTTTTTGAAAGCTTGCATTACGACGATCTAGCAACGCTGACTTCTCACCTTCTGGTATGCTTTTCCCACGCGCTCTTCATTTAAGGTACTCCCTTGAATGTTCTTTGCTCTAATACTTTGTTTGTGAGCTTGCTCCCGAGCCCTACGTTGTGCTCTGCTCTCCTGCCTCTGCTCACGGGCTTGATTCTGCTGGTCATCTATTTGGTGATCATTGGTTTGCTGCGAGGGATTTATGAGTTCGCTGGGGGCATCATTATCATCCAGGGTACGACTAAGGTACTCGCCTGCACCGTTGTGGAGCCGTTAAATACTAGTTCAATGCACATGGACACAACAAGTAGAGTAAAGATGGAAGGATTACCGTCTGATTCAAAGTTGTTCCCAGCCTTACTCGCAAACCGGGGGGCATGGGCAGGAGCTGAAGCTGAAGCTTCAGATTCTCTAAATGCCAATGCATGAGTGCTCGACATCAGGTTGGGTGTAGCTAAGGTATCTGCACCAGGGCGCGACATTGCGATGGATTCAGCGCAAGGGGTGTTGCACCTAGCTGTGAGTCTCTTCTTGCGCTGAGCTAGCATGTTCTGCTTCTCCTTAGGTGATATGTTTTGCAGACGTGTTCTTCGGCGGGCGTTTGTCTCTTGCTTGTCATGGACTGACATATTTTGGTAGGCCTCCCTTCTAAGGGTGTTACTCTGTTGCTTCTCCTCTGGTATCATTCGTTGCCTGGCTTCTCTTTGACGGGCAGTCCTCTCCTCCTCTGTTTTTTCCTAGCTTCTCTGCGACGTGCATTGATTTCCTCCTTCTGTTCAGGTGTTAATCTATTTCGCCGTGCTATATATTGGTCTCGCCTTTTCTGTTTTCTATCTGATTTAATGATATCATTTGAAGCAATGTGCTCGGGGATATTGTCTTCAGTGTCGAGTCCAAGTGCTATATCTGAACCAATATTATGATCAATGCTTCCCTCTGTTCCTCGAAGTGATGCATGGTGATCATAGTAAGTGCCTTCACGAGAATGATTTCCTGAAGAACCATTCTATTTTAACAAATGTATAAATGCAAACTAAAAAAAAGTCGTGTGTAAGGGCGATACCGATTGATGTTTCCGCATGCGGCACTAGCTGAAAGGCCTTGAGATTGCCGGCTATAGGAATCCTCATAGGCAGTTGCGTGGGCACATTGTCATCATCACCAAAAGACGAAACACTGTAGTTAGTAGTGCCTGTTTGTTCGCGTATGAAAAAACCAGATGGTGGTCGGTGTGTATTGGTTAGTGTGATCTGGGTGTCCTCTCATATTCAACAACTGATAAGATTAATGTAAGTTAAGTTGTGAAGCTTATTGAATACCTTATGTGCAGACATGTGATTGGCATACACATACCTTTTTTCCTTTATCATAGAGATGCTCTCTGTCCTGTGACATCTTTCTATCCTATAGAAGCTTAAATAAACCTGCAGTCTTTTGCATTAAAAATGATACGAATTGAATTACAAAAATGATATGACCTCTAATGACTCATTTAACAGGCTTTTAGGACTCACTTGTTCATTTTCATAGACATGTTCTTCGCATATGGTTTTCTTCCAAAGTAAAATGATTGTGCTATTATATGTTGACGGCTGAAGTTTGTATATTTCTGTTTATAAAGTGCAAGATTTTGTAGAAGTTCAATTTTTTAAAAAGAGGGCTTAGACATGGCGACAAGAATGAAGGTGGAGGGGAAGGAGTGGAGAGAAAGATGTCTGTCGCCACGTGGTGAGAAAAAGACTATACAGGATTCTGTATTATGTCGCCTTAAAACAATCTGGAATATAAAGGATTCTGGAGGTGAGCTTAAATTAAAGTATTTCCTTCTATCACTATTCCTGCCGCGAGACATGTTTGTTCCCATCATGTAATGTTTCATTTTCATTTACGATTCTTCTAGAATCCAGTAAAAGTAAACATGGTCTGAGGTTACCTAATCTTATACTACAATTTCAGAATTTCCTAGATTTTTTTGACAGTTTCAACACATGTTCTTCTTACTAAAATAAACATGCAGTCTTTTTACATTAAAAAATGATATGACATACTATAGGACTTTAGCTGTGGTAGGGTCTCCAATATATATGAACTTAACTGTGGGAACAGAACAGGTGGCATAACTTATTAGATCCTGTAACTTTGGGGAATAAGTGCTATGTAGTTGCTGAAAAGACACATTTGAGATGCCAGAACTTGTTCAATGTAGTTGGAGTAAAAGTTAAAGATGCAATCTGAGTACTAACATTACAAAGTTTTGAACAGGAGTCTAGTATAACTACTTTGCTTGCTGAAACAAGTCAGGACGGCAAACCTAGGGAGTTCGGGCACCATGAAACATAACAAAGGTGGATATCCGTCCTTTGCCGTCGGCGAGGAAGAAGACGGTAGGCGGGCTCAGGAGATGACGCACCAATAGCCGTCGAGCGGAGGTTGTGTTTGGACGCCCTGGTTGTGGTTTGGCATGCGAGGCGATCAGCAGAGGCTGCAGCTCCAATAGCTCGCATGCGAATGATGTGGCAGGATGACAATTGAAGCGACGTTTCTATTTTGGCGGCATGCGTTCGCATGTCGATGGAGCTCGTACGCCAGGAAGAACTGGCCTTGGCGTCTTGATGGAGCTCGTATGCTAGGAAGAACTGGCGTTCATTGGCGGGTCGAAGAAGTTTGATTTTTGGTCCATGGACCTCGTCCTCGTTTGTGGGTTGCAGAGCTATTTTTTTATTGACTCGGCGCGATCGTGGGGTTCCATGGACTTCTCATTCGTGTGTTGAACTGTGGATCTCATACATGGGCTGAGTTGGTGAATATTTTTTTGCGGGCGTTGAGTTGGTGATTTTTCGTACGTGGGCTGAGTTGGTGGGCTGCTGCGTGCGTGTGGGAGTTCGAATGGAGGGGGATCGAACGACGTCGAACCATCATGAGGTTCAATCCCCCTTTAATAGTGGAGATAAAAGTTTAGTTCAATACTTGCTTTTCGTGAGTTTGCTTAGTGATCAATCCTTGTAATTGTGTGCAAAATATAATAAAGTTTAGTTTGAGTTTTGCCTTCTTTACTTTCTTGTTGCAATAAAAAGAAAGGAAATAAAAAGAAAAGATCATATGCTAATCTTATGGTAAGTGATGACATTACATAAGGAAAAGTATAAGTAGAATTTTTTTTGTAGATTGACAAACATAGCATTGGTCAATGATGCAACACATGAAAGAATCAATAAGCACTACAAAAAAATACACTTTCGTGATGATACGTATTTGTCACAGTAGGTCACGTTTTTTGTCATGCATGTACATCCATGACGATTTTATGACAGAATCAAGATAGTCATACATGTGCTGTCGTAGAAGTGTTCCATGACATTACCAAAATTATCATCATGAAACTGTCCACTTCCATGACGATAAATCGCGCGTCACAGAAGTGCTTTCGTCAAGGGTGACTGGCACGTGGCATCCATCGTAACGGAACGTTATTAAGCTATTGGGTCCGGTTTTGGATCCGATAACCCATTAACAGCCCCGAGCAATGGGGATTTTCCACGTGTAAAATCATCATTGGCTGGAGGAAACATGTGTCGGCTCACCGTTGGGACAGATGTCATCCACTCATTTGACAGAAGGCGCCTATGATACGTCGACACGTGGCATGGCCCAACAGAGGCCCATTCCTGTGAAAAGGCCAGCCCGTTTGACTTAGTCAAAAGGTGGCGGGCCGGCCCATGGAAAGCCTGTTAACGGCATGTTCGCATATAGCCCATTTACAACCCGCTAACCCAGGGCCCGTTACGACCTATCCGAATTAGGCCCAGTAGCGTCATCTGGGCCGTCCAATATGATTCCAGCCCATTTTAACTTTTGGCCCATGTATGGCCCATGATGTCTTTCGGCACATATGAGGCCCTTTGTAACTCTTGGCCCATTAACGGCCCGTGGTGAAACTGGCCCGTAATGAACAGTGCATCACTTTATACCCATTAACGGCCCGTGGTGAAACTAGCCCGTAATGAACAGTGTATCACTTTATACCCATTAACGGCCTGTTATTCCATTGGGCCGTTTCCAGCCCATGTTATCTTTCGGCCTTCTCAGGGCCCATTTATTCTTGGGCTCATTTCCAGCATTCATTTACTTATGGACCGTTACTGTCATTTTCTGCTTGTGGGCCAAATTCAGCCCGAGGTTATAGTCGGCCCGTTTGTGGCCCATTAATATGTTGGGCAGTTGCCTTACTAATTGCTCGTATTTGGGTCCTCTGTGGTGGAGACGGTGCTGTGTTAACGGGAACTGGGTTACTATCTGCTAGGGTTGGGGTTAGAAGGGGTGTAGATGGTTCTCTGTCCAACTAGGTAGGGGTACAATTTGCGTGAGTCTCGGTTATGTGTCGTGAGGCTGGTTCTTGGGCAAGTACAACCGTGGTTCTATCTGCATCGACAGGTGGCACGATCTTTTCTGAAGACCGTGTTTTTACTCCCACAGATACTGCCATCACCCCCTCCAATTGAAATGGCTGATAAACAAGAAAAATAATTGAATGTACAGACATTGTAAGATAGACAGGTGCAATGGATAGTAGGGAAGAAAACAGGACATGAAATAATTCACATTTATGCTGTCTAACCAAACAGAATAGCAGGACATAATTTCACATATATGATGGCTAATTAAACAGGATAGCACGACACAATTTCACATGTATGATGGCTAAATAAACAGGATAGAATGACATACTTCAAAATATGATGACTATGTAAACAGGATGACATGATATAACTATACGATGTGTCTATTAAAGTGGTTGGCATGCCATAAATCACAAACATGCCGTCGATGGACACATGATGGCATGATATAATTCACGGATAGAATGACATAATTTAAAATATGATGACTATGCAAACAGGATGAGATGATATAACTATATTATGTCTTTAGAAAATGGGTTGGCATGCCATAATTCAGATACATGTTGTCTATGTAAACATCATGGCATGATATAATTCAAATATATGATTTATATACTAAGGAAGTGAGCAAAGGGAAATTGCATATATGATGTGTCAACAAAGGAGATGGCATTCAATATTGTGTATATGATGTGAAAACTAAGCATTGCAATACAACATATGCATGATATGAGTAATATAACCCTGCCAAGTTTGAGCATACACCTCAGGGGGATAATAGGACTCGTCATCTGCCTCTGAATCCTCCTCTGAAGAGCTATTTGTAACCAGCAAGATATCTGCTTCAGCAGGTAGCATTGTCTGCTCTGAACACTGCTACCTCCTGAGCACTACGTTGGTTTTCCCTTGAAGAGGAAAGGGTGATGCAGCAAAGTAGTGTGAGTATTTCCCTCAGTTTTTGAGAACCAAGGTATCAATCCAGTAGGAGGCTCCTCAAAAGTCCCTCGTACCTACACAAACAAACAAGAACCTCACAACCAACGTGATAAAGGGGTAGTCAATGCCTTCACGGCAACTTGCAAAAGTCAGATCTGATAGACATAATAAGATAAGATAAATATTTTTGGTATTTTTACGATATAGATTGGAAAGTAAAAGATTGCAAATAAAGATAGATCGGAAACTTATATGATAAAATATAGACCCGGGGGCCATAGGTTTCACTAGTGGCTTCTGTCAAGATAGCATAAGTATTACGGTGGGTGAAGAAATTACTGTCGAGCAATTGATAAAAAAGTGCATAGTTATGAGAATATCTAGGCATGATCATGTATATAGGCATCACGTCCAAAACAAGTAGACCGACTCCTGTCTGCATCTACTACTATTACTCCACACATCGACCGACTCCTGTCTGCATCTAGAGTATTAAGTTCATAAGAACAGAGTAACGCATTAAGCAAGATGACATGATGTAGAGGGATAAACTCAAGCATATGATATAAACCCCATCTTTTTATCCTCGATGGCAACAATAAAATACGTGCCTTGCTGCCCCTGCTATCACTGGAAAGGACACCGCAAGATTGGACCCAAAGCTAAGCACTTCTCCCATTGCAAGAAAGATCAATCTAGTAGGCCAAACCAAACTGATAATTCAAAGGGACTTGCAAAGATAACCAATCATACATAAAAGAATTCAGAGGAGATTCAAATATTTCTCATAGATAAACTTGATCATAAAACCACAATTCATCGGATCTCGACAAACACACCACAAAAAGAATTACATCGAATACATCTCCAAGAAGATCGAGGAGAACTTTGTATTGAGATTCAAAGAGAGAGAAGAAGCCATCTAGCTAATAACTATGGACCCGAAGGTCTATGGTAAACTACTCACAACTCATCGGAGAGGCCTTGGATATGATGTAGAGGCCCTTCATGGTCGATTCCCCCTCCGGCGGAGCACCGGCGAAGGCCCCAAGATGGGATCTCGCGGATACAGAAGGTTGCGGCGGCGGAAATAGTTTTTCATGGTGCTCCTCGATGTTTTCAGGGTACAGGAGTATATATAGGTGAAGGAGGTAGGTCGGTTGAGCCACGAGGGGCCCACGAGGGTGGGGATGCGCCCACCCCCCTAGGACACGTCCTCCTGCCTCGTGGCTTCCTCATCTGCTGCTTGACGTCCACTCCAAGTCTCCTGGATTGCGTTTGTTCCAAAAAGATCCCTCCCAAAGGTTTCATTCCGTTTGGAATCCGTTTGATATTCCTTTTCTTCGAAACACTGAAATAGGCAAAAAAAACAGCTATTCGGGCTGGGCCTCCGGTTAGTAGGTTAGTCCCAAAAATGATATAAAAGTGTAAAGTAAAGCCCATAAACATCCAAAACGGGTAATATAAAAGCATGGAACAATAAAAAATGATAAATATGTTAGGGACATATCAAGCATCCCCAAGCTTAATTCCTGCTCGTCCTCGAGTAGGTAAATGATAAAAACAGAATTTTTGATGTGGAATGCTACTAAGCATAATTCTCAATGTAATTTTATTTATTGTGGCATGAATGTTCAGATCCAAATTATTCAAAATAAAAGTTCATATTGACATAAGAAATAGTAATACTTCAAGCATACTAACAAGGCAATCATGTCTTCTCAAAATAACATGGCTAAAGAAAGTTCATCCCTACAAAATCATATAGTTAGGCTATGTTTCATTTTCATCACACAAAATACTCCCATCATGCACAACCCTGGTTTCAGCCAAGCAATTGGTTCATACTTTTTAACATGCTTAAGCTTTTTTCAATTCTCACGCAATACATGAGCGCGAGCCATGGATATAGCACTATGGGTGGATCAGAATATGATGATGGAGGTTGTGTGGAAAAGACAAAAAAGGAGAAAGTCTCACGTTGACGAGGCTAATCAACGGGTTATGGAGATGCCCATCAATTGATGTCAACATGAGGAGTAGGGATTTCCAAGCAACGGATGCACTAGAGCTATAAATGTATGAAAGCTCAACAAAAGAAACTAAGTGGGTGTGCATCCAACTTGCTTGCTCATGAAGACCTAGGGCATTTTGAGGAAGCCCATCATTGGAATATACAAGCCAAGTTCTATAATGAAAAATTCCCACTAGTATACGAAAGTGACAACATAGAGTCTCTCTGCATGAAGAACATGGTGCTACTTTGAAGCACAAGTGTGGAAAAGGATAGTAACATTGTCCCCTTTTTTGGTCCTTTCTTTTTTTTGTTTTTTATTGGCCTTTCCTTTTTTTCCTTTCTCTCTTTTTTTTATTTGGGGACAATGCTCTAATAATGATGATCATCACACTTCTATTTATTTACAACTCATGAATTACAACTCGATGCTAGAACAAGATATGACTCTATATGAATGCCTCCGGCGGTGTACCGGGATGGGCAATGAATCAAGAGTAACATGTATGAAAAATTATGCATGGTGGCTTTGCCACAAATACGATGTCAACTACATGATCATGCAAGGCAATATGACAATGATGAAACGTGTCATGATAAACGGAACGGTGGAAAGTTGCATGGAAATATATCTCGGAATGGCAATGGAAATGCCATAATAGGTAGGTATGGTGGCTGTTTTGAGGAAGATATAAGGAGGTTTATGTGGGATAGAGCGTATCGTATCACAGGGTTTGGATGCACCGGCGAAGTTTGCACCAACTCTCAATGTGAGAAAGGGCAATGCACGGTACCGAAGAGGCTAGCAATGATGGAAAGGTAAGGGTGCGTATAATCCATGGACTCACATTAGTCATAAAGAACCCATATACTTATTGCAAAAGTTTATTAGCCCTTGAAGCAAAGTACTACTACGCATGATCCTAGGGGAAGGGTTGGTAGGAGTTAACCATCACGCGATCCCGACCTCCACACATAAGGAGGGCAATCAAAAGAGCACCCCATGCAACAAATTTGTTACACAATTTTTATCATATGTTTATGCTATGGGACTTGCCAACTTCAACACAAGTATTCTTTAAATTCACAATTACCCAACTAGCATGACTCTAATATCACCACCTCTATATCTCGAAACAATTATCAAGCATCAAATTGATCATAGTATCCAATTCACTTCCTATGATAGTTTTTATTATACCCAACTTGGATGCCCACCATTCTAGGACCAATTTTATAACCATAGAAAATACCATGCTGTTCTAAAAGACTCTCAAAATAATATAAGTGAAGCATGAGAAACCAACAATTTCTACAAAATAAAGCCACTGTCGTGCTCTAAAAGATATAAGTGAAGTAGTAGAGCAAAATTATCTAGCACAAAAGATATAAGTGAAGCACATAGAGTATTCTAATAAGTTCCAAATCATGTGTGTCTCTCCCAAAAGGTGTGTACATCAAGGATGATTGTGGTAAACTAAAAAGCAAAGACTCATACCATACAAGACGCTCCAAGCAAAACACATGTCATGTGGTGAATAAAAATATAGCTCCAAGTAAAGTTACCGATAGACGAAGACGAAAGAGGGGAGGCCTTCCGAGGCATCCCCAAGCTTAGGCTTTTGGTTGTCCTTAGATTATCTTGGGGTGCCATGGGCATCCCCAAGCTTAGGCTCTTGCCACTCCTTATTCCATAGTCCATCAAATCTTTACCCAAAACTTGAAAACTTCACAACACAAAACTCAACAGGAAATCTCATAAGCTCCGTTAGTGCAAGAAATAAAAACCACCACATAAGGTAATGTAATGAACTCATTCTTTATTTATACTGGTGATAAACCTAATGTATTCCAACTTCTCTATGGCTCATACCCCCCCGATACTAGCCATAGATTCATCAAAATAAGCAAACAACACACGAAAAACAGAATCTGTCAAAAACAGAACAGTCTGTAGCAATCTGTAACTTTTGAATACTTATGGAACTCTAAAAATCCTAAAAAATAGGAAATCCTGGCCAATTTGTTTATTGATCTACTGAAAAAGGGAATAAGCTAAAAATCATGTTTCTGTGATTTATTAAAATTATTCTTGTGCGCGCAAAAGTTTCTGTTTTTCAGCAGAATCAAATTAACTATCACCGTAGGTTGTCCTATAGGTTCTACTTGGAACAAACACTAATTAAAACATAAAACCACATCTAAACAGAGGCTAGATGAATTATTTAATACTAAACAGGAACCAAAAACAAGGAACAAAAATAAAATCGGGTTGCCTCCCAACAAGCGCTATTGTTTAACGCCCCTAGCTAGGCATTGATAATATTAATGATGCTCACATGAAAGACAAGAATTGAAGTGCAAAGAGAGCATCATGAAACACGTAAAAAAACACATCTAAGTCTAACATACTTCCTATGCATAGGCATATTATAAGCAAACAAATTTGCAAGGCAAGCAAAAACTAGCATATGTAAGGAAGAAGAAAGAGACGATAGCAATCTCAACATGACGAGAGGTAATTTAGTAACATGAAAATTTCTACAACCATATTTCCTCTCTCATAATAATTACATGTAGGATCATAAGCAAATTCAACAATATAGCTATCACAAAACATATTCTTAACACGATCCACATGTATGCAAAGTTGACACTCTTCCAAAATAGTGGGATTAACATTAACTAAAGTCATGACCTCTCCAAACCCACTTTTATCAAAAATACCATAAGATCGAAAATTCTCCAAATATGTGGGATCTAAAGTTGACACTATTCCAAACCCACTTTAAATAATATTGCAAACACTATTATCAATCTTATATTCATCATGGGGCTTAAATAAATTTTCAAGATCAAAAGAAGAATCACCCCAATCATGATCATTGCAACAAATAGTAGTCATAGCAAAACTAGCATCCCCAAGCTTAGGGTTTTGCATATTATTAGCACAATTGACATCAAGAGAATTTATAGTAAAATCATTGCAATCATGCTTTTTATCGAAGGAACTACCAACTATGGGTGCAATAGCAACGATCTCATGTTTAACATAAGGAAGTATAGCAAATTCATCTTCATAAATATTTGCATCATGGCCACAAGAATAGCAAGCATCATGTTCATCAAGGAATATTTCAATCAAATCATCAGAATCATTATCTATAGATTCATGCATATCATTATTTTCTTCCAAAGCAACAGTCAGTCTCTCAATAAATTCTTCGACATAGACATTATGAGCATATTTTTCATAGCAATATTTAAGTATGTCAAAATTTTCAGATTCGTAGAGAGTAATGTCATACTTTTCAATCAAATAAGCAACTTCATAAGCACCCTTAAAAGCAACAAATTCTTCAATTTGTTCAATATCATAGTAACTATAAACACCCATTGCATAAGAAGATAAGATTTCATTTTCATTAAACTCACATAGGTAGGGAAGGTGTTTTTTAGGGTTCTTAGAGCAACAAGTAAAATCATAAATTTCACAAAGATTCCAAGCATAACATAGCAATCTGTTTGTTCGATCCCATAAGAGTCTCCCTTTTTCAGACAAACGGTGACACACAAAATGAGCATGCTCATGTAAAGATTTCCCATCAACTAGGCTAGTTGGGGTTTCAGCACGACCGCATAAGGATCGAAGATGATCCAAGTAGAACACTTTAAGAGGATCCATAACAATAGATTTTAGCTAGCAAAGATGCAAGCACATATAAGGCACATGGAGACACAAGGAAACAAAAGATCGGATGAAAAAAGGGCGAATAAAACGGCAAGGGTGAAGTGGGGGAGAGGAAAACAAGAGGCAAATGGCAAATAATGTAATGCGAGGGAGATGAGTTTGTGATGGGTAGTTGGTATGTCTTGACTTGAGCGAAGACCTCCCCGGCAACGGCGCCAGAAATCCTTCTTGCTACCTCTTGGACACTGTGTTGGTTTTCCCTTGAAGAGGAAAGGGTGATGCAGCAAAGTAGTGTAAGTATTTCCCTCAGTTTTTGAGAACCAAGGTATCAATCCAGTAGGAGGCTCCTCAAAAGTCCCTCTTACCTACACAAACAAACAAGAACCTCGCAACCAACGCGATAAAGGGGTTGTCAATCCCTTCATGGTAACTTGCGAAAGTGAGATCTGATAGAGATAATAAGATAAGATAAATATTTTTGGTATTTTTATGATATAGATTGGAAAGTAAAAGATTGGAAATAAAGATAGATCGGAAACTTACATGCTAAAAGATAGACCCGGGGGCCATAGGTTTCACTAGTGGCTTCTCTCAAGATAGCATAGTATTACGATGGGTGAACAAATTACTGTCGAGCAATTGATAGAAAAGTGCATAGTTATGAGAATATCTAGGCATGATCATGTATATAGGCATCACGTCCGCAACAAGTAGACCGACTCCTGCCTTCATCTACTACTATTACTCCACACCTCGACTGACTCCTGCGTGCATCTAGAGTATTAAGTTCATAAGAATAGAGTAACGCATTAAGCAGGATGACATGATGTAGAGGGATAAACTCAAGCAATATGATATAAACCCCATCTTTTTATCCTCGATGGCAACAATACAATATGTGCCTTGCTGCCCCTGCTATCACTGGGAAAGGACACCGCAAGATTGAACCCAAAGCTAAGCACTTCTCCCATTGCAAGAAAGATCAATCTAGTAGGCCAAACCAAACTGATAATTCGAAGAGACTTGCAAAGATAACCAATCATACATAAAAGAATTCAGAGGAGATTCAAATATTTCTCATAGATAAACTTGATCATAAACCCACAATTCATCGAATCTCGACAAACACACCGCAAAAAGAATTACATCGAATAGATCTCCAAGAAGATCGAGGAGAACTTTGTATTGAGATTAAAAGAGCGAGAAGAAGCCAACTATGAACCCAAAGGTTTGTGGTAAACTACTCACAACTCATCGGAGAGGCCTTGGAGATGATGTAGAGGCCCTCCATGGTCGATTCCCCCTCGGGCGGAGCGCCGGTGAAGGCTCCAAGATGGGATCTCACGGATACAGAAGGTTGCGGCGGTGGAAATAGTTTTTTGTGGTGCTCCTCGATGTTTTTAGGGTACGGGAGTATATATAGGCAAAGGAGGTAGGTCGGTTGAGCCACGAGGGGCCCACGAGGGG
Source organism: Triticum dicoccoides (assembly GCF_002162155.2). Taxonomy (NCBI): domain Eukaryota; kingdom Viridiplantae; phylum Streptophyta; class Magnoliopsida; order Poales; family Poaceae; genus Triticum; species Triticum dicoccoides. The sequence goes on from NC_041391.1 coordinate 512,150,669, forward strand.
CCCACGAGGGTGGGGGCGCGCCCTCCTGCCTTGTGGCTTTCTCGTCTGCTGCTTGACGTCCACTCTAAGTCTCCCGGATGGCGTTTGTTCCAAAAAGATCACTCCCGAAGGTTTCATTCCATTTGGACTCCGTTTGATATTCCTTTTCTTCGAAACACTAAAATAGGAAAAAAAACAGCAATTCGGGCTAGGCCTCCAGTTAGTAGGTTAGTCCTAAAAATGATATAAAAGTGTAAAGTAAAGCCCATAAACATCCAAAACGGGTAATATAATAGCATGGAACAATCAAAAATTATAGATACGTTGGAGACGTATCAAAGACCTTGCTTTCACTCCAGATTTCTCCATCACCAATTGAAATGGCTAATGCATAGGAAGAGCAGTTGAATATACAAACATTGTTGACAAAAGCAATGAGAAATAAAAAAAGGATGGCATGATATAATTCACATATATGACGCTTGGCTAAACAGCATGGCACTGCATAATTCACATATATAATGCCTTGAAGCAAGATAACATTGCATAATTCACATATATAATGTCTTGCAACAAGATGGCATTGCATAATTCACATATATGGTAATTAGACACTAAACAGGTGGCATTCACACAAAGCATGTCTAAACTAAGCAAATGACATAGCAATGTAAGATACCATACGCACGATATGAGCAACATAACCCTGTCAAGTTAGAGCATGCACCTCTGGGGGGAATAGGACTGGTCATCTATCTCTGAATCCTCCTTTGAGGAGCTATCTGTAACCAGCAAGACATGTGCTTCGTCAGATAGCATTTTTTGCTCTGAAGACCTTGTTTCCACTCCAGATTTTTCCATGACCGTGCCAAATGGCTGATGCACAGGAAGAGTAATTGAATGTAATAAAATTGTTGACAAATTTAACACGTAATAAAAAAAATGGCATGATATAATTCACATATAAGATGACTGGCTAACCACGGTGGCATTGCAAAATTCACATATATGATGCCTGGCTAAACAAGATGGCATTGCATGATTCACATATACGATAAAGAAACTAAACAGATGGCATTGACACAAAGCATGTCTAAACTAAGAAGATGATATCTTTGATATATAGTAAGCAATGCAAGGCACCATATGCATGATATTACAAACATCAGCATGCCAAGTTAGAGCGAAGACCTCATGGGGTATATAGGAGTGGTCTTCTCCTTCTGAATCCCCCTCAGAACAGTTATCTTCCTCTTGATTACGATCCGGAACGGGTGTAGGGGGGCTGCCTTTGCACCCACCATGGAGCGACGTCTGCATGAAATTTTATTGCCACGCAAGTCTTGTCTCCTTTTATCTACATGATCAGTTCCATTGTGTACAATAACTGGCATGCATAGGAATAAAACATAGTGAGATTATGTAAGGAGTGCATGCACAAATCCAGAGTGATGGTAGCAAACTATGGATAGACCCAAAACCAATGATAGCAGGCAGATAATAGCTTTAGTTAAAAAAATACAGATAATGGCTCCTTTAATGTTTGTTTGCACCCAACATGAAACTCATAGTAGACACCCGAGATTAACCAGATAGTAGACAGGTAGTACTGATTGCTGCCCCAATATGTACTCCAGAACCATTTAAAAACTCAAGTTTCAGCATTAGTTTGGACCTGGCTCAGAGTCTAATAGGTGAACACGGTGATAATGTAGCATGTCATCATATTAAGCGATGCATAATGTAAGCAGACACGGAAGAGTGTGACCTCTCTTGCAGACCCGTGTAGTCCTCAAGGTCATCTGCTCAGTTGATGATGGTAATGCAGTTGTCGTGGCTGCCGGCGGCGGGGAAGAAGATCTGAGGCAGCAAAAGACAGTTTGGAGAGCGGATCCTTGCTGTGGTGAACCCTTCCGTTGTTGGAGCAGCTGAGCTGGGGTGGAACACAGCGCCGCAAGAGCAGGACAAACCACACAAGGTTTTCTTTGACACATACCTGTAACAGAAGTAATTGTGTAAGGGCTTGTTTGAATTTGAGGATTCTAACAATGCAGGGATAGGAAATAGACATGAATAGGATAGGAATGCACATGCAAAACAGAGAATTTAAAAACATAGGATTTCAGCCAATCTAGGTGTTTGATTCACAAGAATTGGAAGATCACAGGATGCAAAGAAGCATGGTGAGATTAAGTCAAACCACAAGAAAATGTACGGTTATAATGCTATTATGCTACTATCTCTTAGTCTTGTGCTTCATGAATAGGAATATGAAAAGGAGGACAAGTGGAAACTAGAATTCCTACGGTTTTTCTTTCAAGGAGACACTAAAGGAACAAATCCTACAGTTTTCCTTTGCTCCATTCCTTTGCACCAAATTCATGAAAAGTAGTGCCATAGGAAACTTTCCAATTCCTATGTTTTTCATTCACTATTCCTTTCAAGCACTGGCGATTCTAGTAGGCAGGCTTGAGCAAGGAAAACCTACACTAAAAAATGTTTTTGTGCTACTTCTATTACTTTGGACCCAGGCCACTGCCCTACTAGCTCAACTCCCAGGCCCATCGACAAATGCACAACTCAAACGCGCAGAGATAAATAATGATGGTGTTCAAGAGAGTCCATCACGGATAGCTAAGTTGCCTAGTACCTCACTGCTTGTCATATAGTAGGATAAAATAATCGTATTTCACGTTACTACGTGTGCTCAGTGGACAATATAAATAACATGTAGAGTAAAAAGAGATGCAACAAGTGTACAACCTCATTGGCGAAGCCATGTCGATGTCAGCATGATTGTGTTGGCCGGTGAGGATACTCCGGCTGACTTGGTTGTCGGAGGAGGGGAATAAGATATTAGGTGTCTAGAGATGGAGCCCGAGGTACTGCTCCGCTATGATGGAGGGTTTCATCGTTGGAGCAGCTCCGGTGAGTTGTACGACGCCGAAGCTGAAGCAGGACAAGAGAGACAATGTTAACCTGAGTGGAATTCTAATAGCATCTCCAATTGATGACGTAAAATACATAACCACAAAGTGCTAGATGTAAAATACATCAGCCGCTCATCTCTGAACTTAACTGTCGAAACTGAATTTAATTGTCGAAACCGAACTTAACTGTCCAGACTGAATTTTGCTGTCGAAACTGAATTTTACTGTCGAAACTGAACGCACTAGAGGTGAGGCTACACGTCAGTCGACTGACTTTTTCATCTCTGGTCGGTCGAATTTGCAGCCGTTGGATACGAAATCAAGGGCCTGCAGTTCATCTTCAACCTCCACCCCCGTGAGCCGCCAGCCACCACCGGCCAAACAGCCGCCCCCCGCCGCCCGCGGCCGGTGGTGTGTCGCCCCGCCCGCCCCGAAAACACTCCCCACCGCCGATCGGCTGCCGCCCCGGCCATCCCTCTAGCCCCCCAACCCCCGTGCTGAGGTTTTTCTTCGGCGATCCCCACGCCACCGCCCCACCACCACCGGCGACCATCGGCCCCACCCTGGACCCTAAGATAGATAGTTCGGTACCTCC
>NC_041391.1:512154564-512199037 GCF_002162155.2 Triticum dicoccoides
CCTGAAAATCGACTGACCCAAAAGTTGATTCAGTCAACTGAAGTGTAGCTAAATTGGAGCAGCATCGCAAGCAAGAGCAAGAGCGAGAGAAGCAACGCGAGCAAGAGAAGTAGCAAGAGCAGACCAGGCAGGGGACCGAGAGCAAGAGCAGATCAGCAGCGCGAGCGAGAGCTAAATCAGCAGCAGCTCCTACTAATGTGGATGTCGCCGCTGAGGGAGCGACGCCGTGGAGGAAGTGTCCGGCGACGCCGCCATGGATGGAGTCGCACCGTGTCGGCTCGGGACCGAGTGTCGGCAGCACCATGAGATCGAATCAAGAATAAAATGCGGCGATTAGTGTACAACCTCTTTGGTCATGCCGATTAGGCCGCAGCTTCATCCGAGGAAACGGTGATGATGCTGCTCTTTCGGTGGTGCAGGTGAAGACAACGGTGTGGCAATGGAGGTCGCATGAAAGACGAGGGAAACGTCGGGGCAGCTCCTTGATACGTCTCCGTCGTATCTACTTTTCCAAACACTTTTGCCCTTGTTTTGGACTCTAACTTGCATGATTTGAATGGAACTAACCCGGACTGACGCTGTTTTTACCAGAACTACCATGGTGTTATTTTCGTGCAGAAATAAAAGTTCTCGGAATGACCTGAAAATCCACAGAGCAACTTTTTGGAATTAATAAAAAATACTGGTGAAAGAATTAGCACCAGGGGGCCCACATCCTGTCCATGAGGGTGCCCCCCCCAGGGTGCGCCCCCTGCCTCGTGGGCCCACTGGACTTCCACCGACCTCAACTCCAACTCCATATATTCACGTTCATGGAGAAAAAAATCAAAGAGAAAATTCATTGCGTTTTATGATACGGAGCCGCCACCAAGCCCTAAACTCTCTCGGGAGGGCTGATCCGGAGTCCGTTCGGGGCTCCAGAGAGGGGGATTCGTCGTTGTCGTCATCATAAACCATCCTCCATCACCAATTTCATGATGCTCACCGTCGTGCGTGAGTAATGCCATCATAGGCTTGCTGGATGGTGATGGGTTGGATGAGATTTACCATGTAATTGAGTTAGTTTTGTTAGGTTTTGATCCCTAATATCCACTATGTTCTGAGATTGATGTTGATATGACTTTGCTACGCTTAATGCTTGTCACTAGGGCCCGAGTGCCATGATTTTTGATCTGAACCTCTTATGTTTTCATGAATATATGTGAGTTATTGATCCTATCTTGCAAGTCTATAGTCACCTATTATGTGTTATGATCCATTAACCCCGAAGTGACAATAATTGGGATACTTACCGGTGATGACCTTAGTTTGAGGAGTTCATGTATTCACTATGTGTTAATGCTTTGGTCTGGTACTCTATCAAAAGGAGGCCTTAATATCCCTTAGTTTCCAATAGGACCTCGCTACCACGGGAGGGTAGGACAAAATATGTCATGCAAGTTCTTTTCCATAAGCATGTATGACTATATTCGGAATACATGCCTACATTACATTGATGAATTGGAACTACTTCTATGTCACCCTATGTTATAACTATTACATGAGGAATCGCATCCGACATAATTATCCATCTCTGATCCAATGCCTACGAGCTTTCCACATATTGTTCTTTGCTTAGTTACTTTACCGTTGCTACTGTTATAATTACTACAAAACTTCTACTATTACTTTTGCTACTGTTACCGTTACTTCCATACTACTTTGCTACTAAATACTTTGCTACAGATACTAAGTTATCCAGGTGTGGTTGAATTGACAACTCAACTGCTAATACTTGAGAATATTCTTTGGCTCCCCTTTTGTCGAATCAATAAATTTGGGTTGAATACTCTACCCTTGAAAATTGTTGCGATCCCCTATACTTGTGGGTTATCAACACTATTTTCTGGCGCCGTTGTCGGGGAGCATAGCTCTATTCTTTGAGTCACTTGGGATTTATATCTACTGGCCACTATGAGGAACTTGAAAGACAAAAGAATTAAGATTTATCCCTCAACTACGAGGGGAGGTAAGGAACTGCCATCTAGCTCTGCACTTGATTCTCCTTCTGTTATAAGTAAGCTTGCGACACCTAAACCTGCTTCTGCTATGAATTCTAATATGTCGCATTGTTATTGATGATGCCACTTCTACTATGCACGATACTTATGATGAAACTACTTCTATGCTTGATACTACTGTGCCATTAGGTGAATATCTTGATGAACAACTTGCTAGGGTTAGAGAGAATGAAATTCTTGAAACTGATATTATTGATGATAGTGATGATGAAGGTTCCCCCCCTAATATGAATTGCCTGTTGTTCCTGAGGGTTATGTTATGGATGAAGAAACTGCTAGAGATTTTCTTGCTTGCAATGATAGATCTGATCTTAAGAAGGTATTACCTAAGCTGAAACAGAAGTCTCTAAATGCTAGAATGAAATATGACCCTGCTTTTGTTACTGATAAGGATTATGATTTCTCTGTCGATCCTGAGATAATTACTTTGGTTGAATCTGATCCTTTTATGGCTATGAATTTGAAACTGTTGTGGCACATCTTACTAAGTTAAATGATATTTCCACCCTATTCACTAATGATGAGAAATCTCGTTACTACTATATCCTTAAGATATTTCCGTTCTCATTAAAGGGTGATGCTAAAACTTGGTTTAATTCTCTTTATCCTGGTTGTGTGCGCAGTCCCCAGGATATGATTTATTACTTCTCTGCTAAATATTTCCCTGCTCATAAGAAACAAGCTTCTTTAAGGGAAATATATAATTTTGTGCAAATTGAAGAATAGATTCTCCCACAAGCTTGGGGGAGGCTTCTCCGATTACTTAATGCTTTGCCTGATCATCCTTTCAAGAAAAATGAAATACTTGATATCTTTTATAATGGACTAACCGATGCTTCCAAAGACCACTTGGATAGTTGTGTTGGTTGTGTTTTCAGGGAAAGAACAGTCGATCAAGCTGAATTGTTATTGAATAATATGTTGACTAATGAAAACAATTGGACACTTCCTAAGCCAACTCCTAAACCAACTCCGAAGAAAAGAGGTGTTCTATTTCTCAGTCCTGAAGATATGCAAGAGGCAAAGAAATCCATGAAAGAAAAATGTATTAAAGCTGAAGATGTTAAGAATTTACCTCCTGTTGAAGAAATACATGGTCTTAATATACCACCTATTGAAGAAAAACATGGTCTTCATAACCCGACACAGGTAGTAAAGGTAAATTCTCTCTATAGATACGATAAAGTTGAAATCCCGTCTACTAAGTTTGCTAGCCAATGCTTGGATGAATTTGATGACTTTACGGCTAGACAAGAAAATTTCAATGCTTATGTTGGTAGACAATTAAAAAGTAATGCTTATATGATTGGACACTTGAGTGATTATATGTCTAGAGTTAAGGGTGAACTTAAACTTATTAGTAAACATGCTTCTATGGTTACCACTCAAGTAGAACAGGTACTTAAAGCTCAAAATGATTTGCTCGATGAATTAAATAATAAACATGACTTTACTGTTAGAGTGGCTACAAGAACGGGTGAAATGACTCGGGAACCTTTGTATCCTGAAGGCCACCGTAAGAGAATTGAGCAAGATTCTCAGATAAATAATGTTGATACACCTAGTCCTTCTAAAAAGAAGAAGAAGAAAAATGATAGGACTTTGCATGCTTCTAGTGAACCTATTGTAGACACACCTGAGGATCCCAATGATATTTCTATTTCTGATGCTGAAACACAATCAGGTAATGAGCATGAACCTAGTCATAATGTTAATGATGATGTTCATGTTAATGCTCAACCTAGTAATAATAATGATGTAGAGATTGAACCTGCTGTTGATCTTGATAACCCACAATCAAAGAATCAACGTTATGATAAGAGAGACTTTGTTGCTAGGAAGCACGGTAAAGAAAGAGAGCCATGGGTTCAAAAACCCATGCCTTTTCCTCCTAAGCCATCCAAGAAAAAGGATGATGAGGATTTTGAGCGCTTTGCTAAAATGATTAGACCTATCTTTTTGCGTATGCGTTTGACTGATATGCTTAAAGTGAACCCTTATGCTAAGTACATGAAAGATATTATTACAAAAAAAGAAAGATGCCGGAAGCTGAAATTTCCACCATGCTTGCTAATTATACTCTTAAGGTTGGAATTCCAAAGAAACTTGGAGATCCAGGAGTACTAACTATACCATGCTCCATTAAAAGAAATTATGTTAAAACTGCTTTATGTGATCTTGGAGTTGGTGTTAGTGTTATGCCTCTCTCTTTATATCGTAGACTTGAATTGAATAAGTTGACACCTACTGAAATATCTTTGCAAATGGCCGATAAATCAACTACTATACATGTCGGTATTTGTGAGTATGTGCCTGTTGTGGTTGCAAACGTTACTATCTACGGACTTCGTTATTCTTGATATTCCCGAGGACGATAGTATGTTGATATCCTTGGCAGACCCTTTTTGAATACTGCAGGGGCTGTTATTGATTGCAACAAAGGCAATGTCACTTTTCATGTTAATGGTAATGAGCATATGGTACACTTTCCGAGGAAACAACCTCAAGTTCACAGTATCAATTCTATTGGAAAAATTCCAACTATTATTATTGGAGGTTTTGAATTTCCTCTTCCTACTATCAAGAAGAAATATGATATTCTTATTACTGGGGATGTACATATCCCCGTTGAGGTAACCTAGTGTTATTCAAAATTTCTCCGATTCCATGTTATTCGGAATGAGTTTGTTAACAAGACTTGATCAACCTTGTTAGTGGATTCCTTTTGATGAGCATGAGATGCATGAAGTTAGAAGGCACAAACTTCTGTACCCTCTTTTTACTTTCTGTTATTTAGATTAAAAAAGTAAAAATAGTATTTTCTATCTGTTTTTTGAATTATCCATGCAATAAAAAATACCCCGAAAATAAAAGTTCTCCAAATGCCCTGAAAATTTAGTATGATTTTTTCTGGAATATTTGTGAATATATGGCAGTGAGAACACAGCAGGGGGAGCTAGCACCTGGCCACGAGGGTCCAAGGCGCGCCCACCCCCATGGGGCGCGCCCCCCGCCTCGTGGGCTCACGGTGGCCCCCCTCCACTTATTCCTGCACCCATGCTCTTCTTCTTCCTCCCAAAAAAATCACTATCCAGCTCAAGCACGAGTTCTAGCTCATCTTGCTGCCATTTTCGATCTCCTTGCTCAAAGCTCCATTCACAAAACTGCTTTGGGGGATTGTTCTTTGGTATGCGACTCCTCTAATGGTCTAATTAGTTTTTGTTCTAGTGCTTTATTCATTGCAAATTTTTTGCTACCAAGGTGACCCTGTTCTTGAGCTTGCATGTCAAATTTATATGGTCCCAAGTAGTTCTAATGCATGATATAGTCTCTAGGCACTTGTGGGAGTAGTTGCTATCAATTTTATTGAGTTTGGTACATTTTTATTTTGAGTTACTAAAAATTTCAGAAATTTTCAGAAAATGATGAAGAGATTTTTGAGGGGCTCTTCTAGCCAAAGCTCGAAGGATAAACAAACCAAGGAGAATAAAAAGCCCAAGCCTCACCGACTTCCTCCACAACCAGCTCGAATAGTATCTCTTACTCACCAATACCTTCATGCAAAAATTTTACTTTCATCCTAAGAAATCACCTCCTTCAGTAGAGTTTCATTTATATGATGAGGCTAGGGAGATGTCATTGTGTGAATTTTGTGCGGTTTGCAAGATACCCTTCAAGGGCAGCCTAGAGGAACCACATCATGAAGATATGGATGGATTTATTGATATGATCACTGTAGGGGAAACGAGGAAGGTTTCTGATGCAAGAATTACTAGCATACACTTTCTTGTTCTACGTTATTTTGCAATATTTGCTGGTAGATGCTTAATTGGTCGCGGAAACTGCGGAAACCTTAGTGTTCCTGATATTATTATTTTGTTCCATGCTCTATTTCATGATAACTCTATTAGTATGGGCGCTATTGTTGCTAAAAGATTAAGTCTGGACCGTACAAAGGGCCCCATTTTTGGAGGTATTTGTGCTTCACGCCTTGCTAAACACTTCAGGATACCTATTAGGCATTATGAGAAAGAGGAAAAGCTGCTGCCCCCTACCTTTCTAGATTATAAGAGCATGGTAGAGCATGAGTTTATTGTTAAAAATGATGAGAAGATGCTTAAGTATAATTTGAGATTTCATAAGAAACACAGTGAGACTATTATCCTGCACCCTCTTTGTTTAACTTATCTGCAAGCACGTACCTCGTCTTGCCGGAGACCATTTATGCGTACGGGGGCCTGATATCAGCTCCGGAGACCGAGCCGGAACCACCACTTGACCCTTATCAACCGTTAGTTTATCAGTGGGATCCGGCGGAAATTGCCAGCCAGTGGTACCCAGACGACACTCATCGGTACACCGGAGAGAGTAGCCGTGATTCTTGGGCATAGATCAAGTTAGGCCAAAAGCCTAAGCTTGGGGGAGTACGTATTTCTCACCGACATTACATTCATGTTCACACACTCATGCTAGTAGTCGGTGCTCATACTTTTTCATTGTACTATCCATGCTAGCTTATTTTCTTTTCTTACTTTCCTCTTGTGTGTTTGAATAACCTTCAGAAAAACCAAAAAAAATAGTTATAGTTTGTAGCTAGTTTACTTTCCATGCCTGTAGTAGTAGTAATTAAAAGAAAACCCAAAAAGATTTATCGTTCTTCTTTTGCTTGTTGGGAGCTTTCCCGTGTAAATAGTTTTATTTCTTTTCTTTGGGGGTCGAGTGGAGAAGACCATGATGAAAATGTTGAGTGGTTCTCATATGCATTATTGTTGATTTAACCAAGAGCCCATATTACCTTGTCTTCTCCCTTGAATTGAATGCTTGTAGATTCTAGCTTAGTCCGATACACGTGCATTATTATTATTATCCACACCATTCGGTTGTGCAAGTGAAAGGCAATAATGACGATATATGATGAAATGATTGAGATGAGAGAAGCTCGTATGAACTCCACCTCTCTTGTTTTTGTAAATATGATTAGTTCATCGTTCCTGATTCAGGCTATTATGAATAAACATGTTTGCAATGACAATTAGAGATTATAGTTGTTTATGCATGCTTAATTAGCTAGGAGTTTATAATGGTTTACCTTGCGTGCCAACATGCTATTAAAATGGTTGTGATGTGGTATGATAGGGTGGTATCCTCCTTTGAATGATTCAGTGACTTGACTTGTCACATGTTCACGCATGTAGTTGAAACAAAATCAACATAGCCTTCGCGATATTTATGTTCATGGTGGATTATATCCTACTCATGCTTGCACTCAGTGTTGATTAATTTTAATGCATGTTCATGACTGTTGTCGCTCTCTAGTTGGTCGCCTCCCGGTCTCTTTCTAGCCTTCAGTTGTACTAAGCGGGAATACTGCTTGTGTATCGAAACTCCATAAACCCCAAAGTTATTCCATATGAGTCCACCATACCTTCCTATATGCGGTATTTACCTGCCGTTCCAAGTAAATTTGTACGTGCCAAACTCCAAACCTTCAAATGAAATTCTGTTTCGTATGCTCGAACAGCTCATGTATCAACTAGGGTTGTCTGTATCTTCCATGTTAGGCGGGTTATTCACAAGAGGAGTGGACTTCGCTCCTCATTCACGAGAAAATGGCTAGTCCCCGTGATGCCCAATCCCATGCTTAAATCAAAATAATTGCAAACAAAACTCCCCCAGGATTGTTGTTAGTTGGAGGCACCCATTCTTTCGGGCAAGCCATGGATTGATGCTTGTTGGTAGTGGGGGAGTATAAACTTTACCATTCTGTTAGGGAACCTCCTATAATGTGTGTAGCATGGAAGATATCGAGATCTCTTGGTTGTTATGTTGACAGTGAGAGTATACCGCTCAAAATATTATTTATCTCTATTTCAAAATTGAGCTTTGGCACCTCTACAAATCCCTGCTTCCCTCTGCGAAGGGCCTATCTATTTACTTTTATGTTGAGTCATCACCCTCTTATTAAAAAGCACCCGCTGGAGAGCGCCGCTGCCATTTGCATGCATTACTATTAATTTATATTGGGTATGACTATGACTAGATCTCTTTTACTATGAATTACAATGTTTAGTCAGTCCTTGATCTTTAAAGGTGCTCTACATTTATGTTTTGCGGTCTCCGGAAGGGCTAGCAAGATACCATCTTGTTATATCATATTATGATTGTTTTGAGAAAGTGTTGTCATCCAAGATTTATTATTATTGCTCACTAGTCGATTATGCCATTCATATGAGTAAACATGACACCTAAGTGTTATTGTCAATATGGTTAGTTCATAATCTTTGCTGAAAACTTGAATGCTAGCTTTACATATTTGCAACAACAAGAGCAAACAGAGTTTGTAAAAGTTTTTCTTTATCACTTTCAGTTTGTCAACTGAATTGCTTGAGGACAAGCAAAGGTTTAAGCTTGGGGGAGTTGATACGTCTCCGTCGTATCTACTTTTCCAAACACTTTTGCCCTTGTTTTGGACTCCAACTTGCATGATTTGAATGGAAATAACCCGGACTGACGTTGTTTTCAGCAGAACTGCCATGGTGTTATTTTTGTGCAGAAATAAAAGTTCTCGGAATGACCTGAAAATCCATGGAGCAACTTTTTGGAATTAATAAAAAATACTGGCGAAAGAATCATCACCAGGGGGGCCACACCCTGTCCACGAGGGTGGGGGCACACCCCCCCTAGGGTGCGCCCCCCTGCCTCGTGGGCCCCCTGGACTTCCACCGACCTCAACTCCAACTCCATATATTCACGTTCGCGGAGAAAAAAATCAGAGAGAAAGATTCATCACGTTTTATGATACGGAGTCGCCGCCAAGCCCTAAACTCTCTGATGTGGACCAGATCATGACCAAGGCATCCAAGAGTGAGGTTAATGCTAGCACAAATGCTGAACCATTAGAGCATCCAAAGGAAGACAAGGGCAAAACCATTATCTTAGTTGGGAAGCTTCCGGTGCCTATTTTTCGGAGAAATGACACATTAGATTTCCAGCAGCAACTTCCCACCTAAATGCTAAACCTAATTAATTCTGGAAGTCTCTAGCACTTTATAGAGGCTGGAAAAGATGGTCTTAGAAGTCAGCTTTCATTCAAAAAAATGGTGCATCATTTGAGGTCTTGAGTCAAAAGTTGTGTAAGTTTCCATGCAAGCTGTCCAGGAATATATTACAGCGCGGGGCTCAACAAGTTTGCTCCTGCTACAGCTTGGGGCTCACGAATTTACCCTTCTTTTTTAGTTGTTTTCACACCTAACTAGTGGGTGCTTCTAGTATAAATACTCCCCAGCTGTTCCATGTGAGGGGGGATGAGATTTCTGAGTTTATGTTTGTAGACAGACGGTGAGGTTGTGTTGTGTTGTGAGCACTAGTATCGTTGAGTGTTAGCTCGTGTGTGTGGATTGGAGGGCCTGTCCTCAATTCATATAGGATCCTTGTGGTTCCCTCTTGTGATTCTTCTTAGGTTCACAAGCTTCATGGTTTGGGCTGCATCCTTGTAAACCCAGCTAGTTATCCGCTGCAATTCATCTGAGAGTGTTTCCTCTTGTTCTTGCCACTTGAGAGAAACAAAAGTTTGTTGAAACAAGTATCGAGTGAGTTTTTTGCTGCTCCTCGTGAGTTCTTTGGCACCGTGAAAGATCGTTTCCGAGGCATCCCGTATCATCTTGGCATCAGAGCTTTAGGTTGTTCGCGGTGCTATTTTCTCTCTTGCTGATTTTGTTCTTGAGAAGCTTCCATGGGTTCGAGGAGATCCAGCAGTGTTGATGGTGTGAATGGAGGTAGGCACCTCGTGGAGGAGGAGCTACCACTTCCCGTGTTTGATCCAAGCTTGCAGCCCGCCTATGTGTTGGCATTGGAGGATACACGAGAGTATGTGTTGAACAAGGTGGAGAGGCACATATCGGCCGTGGAGACCAACCTTGGCCGGAGAATCGACTCCCTCACCGAGGAACTCCGTCGAGATAGGCTTGCTGCACGGGGTCGACATCCACAAATCCCCGAACAGCAGGGCCAACGCCACCTTGAGGAGGAGCATGGAGAGCACAACCACATCTACTCGGGTGATGCTCATAGCTACTACGCTGCACCACCTCGGCGTGCTCGCTACAACCAGCGAGGTGCTACTTGGGCGCCACCGTCGCCACCACGAGATGGGCTTGCGGTACGGGGTCGACATTGACAACTCCCCATACAGTAGGACCACCATGGAGAGCATTGGAGCAACCACTCCGATGATGCTCGAAACTACTACGAGCCTCGACCACGACGTGTTCATCATGATCGTTGCAGAGAAGGCCAAGAAGGCTTTGCCATGGGAGGAAGAGGTCATGGGCGTGCTCATCGTGACCATGAAGATGATGGGATTAGTAAATTCAAACTTACCATACCATCGTTCAATGGGAAAACCGAGCCCGATGATTATTTGGAGTGGGAGATGCGTGTGGATCAGATTTTTGACAGCCACCGCTATACGGAGGAGAAGAAGGTACGATATGCATCCATTGAGTTTACTGTATATGCTTTGATTTGGTGGAACCAATTGTGTCGTGCTGGAAGTCGTCCGAAGACATGGGTGCAAATGAAAAATCTATTGCGGAGACGGTTTGTTCCTGAACATTTCACAAGAACCTTGTACAATCGACTCCAATGGTTGTGCCAAGGTAATTCTAGTGTTGATGAGTACTATAAAGAGATGGAGATTTTGATGATTAGGACAGTGGTGAATGAGCCAGAGGAGGCCACAATGTCAAGATTCTTTCATGGACTGAATGAAGATGTGCAAGAAAGGATAGAGATGGTTACATATCAAGATTTGCAAGAACTTGTGCATCAAGCTATTCGTGTAGAGCAGCAGCTGAAGCATCGCCAAAATCGCAGCCAAACTTATACATCAAGCACTTGGAGAGGTTCAGCTCAGCGAGAAGTAGATAGAAGTGTCGCTGCAGATTTTTGCTCACACAACAAGATGGCTACAAAGGAAGCTAATGCATCAAAGGTTGAATCTTCCAATTGTTGGAAATATGCCCTAGAGGCAATAATAAAAGTATTATTATTATATTTCCTTGTTCATGATAATTGTCTTTTATTCATGCTATAACTGTATTATCCGGAAATCGTAATACACATGTGAATACATAGACCACAATATGTCCCTAGTGAGCCTCTAGTTGACTAGCTCGTTGTGATCAACAGAGAGTCATGGTTTCCTGGCTATGGACATTGGATGTCGTTGATAACGGGATCACATCATTAGGAGAATGATGTGATGGACAAGACCCAATCCTAAGACTAGCACAAAAGATCGTGTAGTTCATTTGCTAGAGCTTTGCCAATGTCAAGTATCTCTTCCTTCGACCATGAGAGCGTGTAACTCCTGGATACCGTAGGAGTGCTTTGGGTGTATCAAACGTCACAACGTAACTGGGTGACTATAAAGGTGCACTACAGGTATCTCCGAAAGTATCTATTGTTTTATGCGGATCGAGACTGGGATTTGTCACTCCGTGTAAACGGAGAGGTATCTCTGGGCCCACTCGGTAGGACATCATCATATGCGCAATGTGACCAAGGAGTTGATCACGGGATGATGTGTTACGGAACGAGTAAAGTGACTTGCCGGTAACGAGATTGAACAAGGTATTGGATACCGACGATCGAATCTCGAGCAAGTAACATACCGATAGACAAAGGGAATTGAATACGGGATTGATTAAGTCCTTGACATCCTGGTTCATCCGATGAGATCATCGTGGAACATGTGGGAGCCATCATGGGTATCCAGATCCCGCTGTTGGTTATTGACCGGAGAACGTCTCGGTCATGTCTACATGTCTCCCGAACCCGTAGGGTCTACACACTTAAGGTTCGATGACGCTAGGGTTATAAAGGAAGTTTGTATGTGGTTACCGAATGTTGTTCGGAGTCCCGGATGAGATCCCGGACGTCACGAGGAGTTCCGAAATGGTCCAGAGGTAAAGATTTATATATGGGAAGTCCTATTTTGGCCACCGGAAAATGTTCGGGATTTTTCGGTATTGTACCGGAAGGTTCTAGAAGGTTCCGGAGTGGGGCCCACCTGCATGGGGGGACCCACATGGACGTGGGTAGTGGGGGCAAGGCCCCACACCCCTGGTCAAGGCGCACCAAGATCCCCCCTTAGAAGGAATAAGATCATATCCCGAAGGGATAAGATCAAGATCCCTAAAAAGGGGGGATAACAATCGGTGGGGAAGGAAATAATGAGATTTCTTTCCTCCCACCTTGGCCAACGCCCCAATGGACTTGGAGGGCAAGAAACCAGCCCCTCCACCCCTATATATAGTGGGGAGGCGCATGGGAGCTATACACGAAGTTCTGGCACAGCCCTACCTCTCTCCCTACTCCTCCTCTCCCATGGTGCTTGGCGAAGCCCTACTGGATTGCCACGCTCCTCCACCACCACCACGCTGTTGTGCTGCTGTTGGATGGAGTCTTCCTCAACCTCTCCCTCTCTCCTTGCTGGATCAAGGCACCGGAGACGTCACCGGGCTGTACGTGTGTTGAACGCGGAGGTGCCGTCCGTTTGGCACTAGGATCATCGGTGATTTGAATCACGACGAGTACGACTCCATCAACCCCGTTCACTTGAACGCTTCTGCTTAGCGATCTACAAGGGTATGTAGATGCACTCTCTTTCTACTCGTTGCTAGTATCTCCATAGATAGATCTTGGTGACACGTAGGAAAATTTTGAATTTCTGCTATGTTCCCCAACAGTGGCATCATGAGCTAGGTCTATTGCGTAGATTCTTTGCACGAGTAGAACACAAAGTAGTTGTGGGCGTTGATGTTGTACAATATGCTTACCGTTACTAGTCCAATCTTGTTTCGACGGTATTGTGGGATGAAGCAGCCCGGACCGACCTTACACGTACTCTTACGTGAGCCAGGTTCCACCGATTGACATGCACTTGGTGCATAAGGTGGCTAGCGGGTGCCAGTCTCTCCCACTTTAGTCGGAAGGGATTCAATGAAAAGGGTCCTTATGAAGGGTAAATAGCAATTGGCATATCACGTTGTGGTTTTGCGTAGGTAAGAAACGTTCTTGCTAGAAACCCATAGCAGCCACGTAAAACATGCAAACAACAATTAGAGGACGTCTAACTTGTTTTTGCAGGGTATGCTATGTGATGTGATATGGCCAAAAGGATGTGATGAATGATATATGTGATGTATGAGATTGATCATGTTCTTGTAATAGGATTCACGACTTGCATGTCGATGAGTATGACAACCGGCAGGAGCCATAGGAGTTGTCTTTATTTATTGTATGACTTGCGTGTCATTGAAGAACGCCATGTAAACTACTTTACTTTATTGCTAAACGCGTTAGTCATAGAAGTAGAAGTAGTCGTTGGCGTGACAACTTCATGAAGACACGATGATGGAGATCATGATGATGGAGATCATGGTGTCATGCCGGTGACAAGATGATCATGGAGCCCCGAAGATGAAGATCAAAGGAGCTATATGATATTGGCCATATCATGTCACTACTCTATTTGATTGCATGTGATGTTTATCATGTTTATGCATCTTGTTTGCTTAGAACGACGGTAGTAAATAAGATGATCCCTTACAACAATTTCAAGAAGTGTGCTCCCCTAACTGTGCACCGTTGCTACAGTTCGTCGCTTCTAAGCACCACGTGATGATCGGGTGTGATGGATTCTTACGTTCACATACAACGGGTGTAAGACAGTTTTACACAGCGAAAACACTTAGGGTTAACTTGACGAGCCTAGCATGTACAGACATGGCCTCGGAACACGGAGACCGAAAGGTCGAGCATGAGTCGTATAGTAGATACGATCAACATGAAGATGTTCACCGATGATGACTAGTCCGTCTCACGTGATGATCGGACACGGCCTAGTTGACTCGGATCATGTAATCACTTAGATGACCAGAGGGATGTATATCTGAGTGGGAGTTCATAAGATGAACTTAATTATCCTGAACATAGTCAAAAGACCTTTTGCAAATTATGTCGTAGCTCGCGCTTTAGTTCTACTGTTTTAGATATGTTCCTAGAGAAAATATAGTTGAAAGTTGATAGTAGCGATTATGCGAACAGTAGAAAGCTTATGTCCTTAATGCACTGCTCAGTGTGCTGAACCCCAAACGTCGTTTGTGGATGTTTCGAACATCGAACATACACGTTTTGATAACTACGTGATAGTTCAGTTAAATGGTTTAAGTAGAGGCACCAAAGACGTTTTCGAAACATCGCGGAACATATGAGATGTTTCGAGGGCTGAAATTGGGATTTCAGGCTCGTGCTCACGTCAAGAGGTATAAGACCTCCGACGATTCTCTTAGCCTGCAAGCTAAGGGAGAAAACTCAATCGTTGAGCTTGTGCTCAGATTGTCTGAGTGCAACAATCACTTGAATTGAGTGGGAGTTGATCTTCCAAATGAGATAGTGATGTTTCTCCAAAGTCATTGCCACCGAGCTGCTAGAGCTTCGTGATGAACTATAACATATCAGGGATAAATAAGATGATCCTTGAGGTATTCATGATGTTTGACACCGCGAAAGTAAAAATCAAGAAGGAGCATCAATTCTTGATGGTTGGTGAAACCACTAGTTTCAAGAAGGGCAAGGGCAAGAAGGGATACTTCATGAAACGGCAAATCAGCTGCTGCTCCAGTGAAGAAACCCAAGGTTGAACCCAAACCCGAGACTAAGTGCTTCTGTAATAAGGGGAACAGTCACTAGAGCAGAATTACCCTAGATACTTGGTGGATGAGAAGGCTGGCAAGGTCGATAGAAGTATATTGGATATACATTATGTTAATGTGTACTTTACTAGTACTCCTAGTAGCACCAGGGTATAAGATACCGGTTCGGTTGCTAAGTGTTAGTAACTCGAAATAAAAGCTACGGCATAAACGGAGACTAGCTAAAGGTGAGCTGACGATATGTGTTGGAAGTGTTTCCAATGTTGATATGATCAAGCATCGCACGCTCCCTCTACCATCGAGATTTGGTGTTTGCGTTGAGCATAGACATGATTGGATTATGTCTATCGCAATACGGTTATTCATTTAAAGAGAATAATGGTTACTCTATTTATTTGAATAATACCTTCAATGGTCTTGCACCTAAAATGAATGGTTCATTGAAATCTCGATCGTAGTGATACACATGTTCATGCCAAAAGATAGTAATGATAGTACCACCTATGTGTGGCACTGCCACGTAAGTCATATCGGTATAAAATGCATGAAGAAGCTCCATGTTGATGGATCTTTGGACTCACTCATTTTTGAAAAGTTTGAGACATGCGAACCATGTCTATTGGTATATATGC
This sequence comes from Triticum dicoccoides, assembly GCF_002162155.2. Taxonomy (NCBI): domain Eukaryota; kingdom Viridiplantae; phylum Streptophyta; class Magnoliopsida; order Poales; family Poaceae; genus Triticum; species Triticum dicoccoides. The sequence continues at coordinate 512,169,976 of NC_041391.1, forward strand.
ATGAAGAAACTCCATGCAAATGGACCGTTTGAACTCACTTGATTTTGAATCACTTGAGATATGCAAATCATACCACATGGGCAAGATGACTGAAAAGCCTCGTTTTCAGTAAGATGGAACAAGATAGCAACTTGTTGGAAGTAACACATTTTGATGTGTCCAATCCAATGAGTGCTGAGGCATGCAGTGAATATCGTTATGATCTTACTTCACAGATGATTCGAGTAGATGTTGAGAATATTTACTTGATGAAACACAAGTCTGAATTATTGAATGGTTCAAGTAATTTCAGAGTGAAGTAGAAGATCATTGTGACAAGAGGATAAAATGTCTATGATATGATCATAGAGATGAATATCTGAGTTACGAGTTTTGGCACACAATTAAGACATTGTGGAAATTGTTTCGCAATTAATACCGCCTGGAACACCATAGTGTGATGGTGTGTCCGAACATCATAGTTGCACCCTATTGGATATGGCGCGTACCATGATGTCTCTTATCGAATTACCACTATCGTTCATGGGTTAGGCATTAGAGACAACCACATTCACTTTAAATAGGGCACCACGTAATTCCGATGAGATGACACCATATGAATTATGGTTTAGAGAAACCTAAGTTGTCGTTTCTTAAAAGTTTGGGGCTGCGATGCTTATATGAAAAAGTTTCAGGTTGATAAGCTCGAACCCAAAGCGGATAAAATGCATCTTCATAGGAAACCCAAAACAGTTGGGTATACCTCCTAATTCAGATCCGAAAGCAATATGGATTGTTTCTAGAATCGGGTCCTTTCTCGAGGAAAAGTTTCTCTCGAAAGAATTGAGTGGGAGGATGGTGGAGACTTGATGAGGTTATTGAACCGTCTCTTTAACTAGTGTGTGACAGGGCACAGGGAGTTGTTCCTGTGGCACCTACACCAATTGAAGTGGAAGCTTATGATATTGATCATGAAACTTCGGATCAAGTCACTCCCAAACCTCGTAGGATGACAAGGATGCGTACTACTTCAGAGTGGTACGTAATCCTGTCTTGAAGGTCATGTTGCTAGACAACAATGAACCTACGAGCTATGGAGAAGCGATGGTGGGCCCGGATTCCGATAAATGGCTTGAGGCCATAAAATCCGAGAGAGGATCCATGTATGAAAACAAAGTGTTCACTTTGGCAGAATGGCTCGATGGCCGTAAGGCTAATGAGTACAGATGGATTTCAAAAGGAAGACGGACAATGATGGTAAATGTCACCATTAAGAAAGCTCGACTTGTCGTTAAGATGTTTTCGGACAAGTTCAAGGAGTTGACTACGATGAGATTTTCTCACTCGTAGCGATGCTAAGAGTCTGTTGGAATTATATTAGCGAATACTGCATTATTTATGAAATCTTGCAGATAGGATGTCAAAACATTGTTTCCTCGACGATTTGAATGAGGAAAGGTTGTATGTGATACAACCGGAAGGTTTTGTCAATCCCGAAAGATGCTAATAAGTATGCAAAGCTCCAGCAATCCTTCTAAGGACTGGAGTGAGCATCTCGGAGTTGGAATGTATGCTTTCATGATGATCAAAAATTTTGGGTTTGTACAAAGTTTATGAGAAACTTGTATTTCCAAAGAAGTGAGTGGGAGCACTATAGAATTTCTGATGAGTATATGTTGTTGACATATTGTTGATCAGAAATGACGTAGAATTTCTGGAAAGCATATAGGGTTATTTTGAAAGTGTTTTTCAATGGAAAGCCTGGATTAAGCTACTTGAACATTGAGCATCAAGAAATATAAGGATAGATCAAAATGGTTAATAATACTTTCAAATGAGCACATACCTTGACATGATCTTGAAGGTGTTCAAGATGGACCAGTCAAAGAAGGAGTTCTTGCCTGAGTTGTAAGGTACGAAGTTAAGACTTAAAGCTCGACCACGGCAGAATAGAGAGAAAGGACGAAGGTCGTCCCCTATGCTTAAGACGTAGGCTCTTCAGTATGCTATGCTGTGTACCGCACCTGAAGTGTGCCTTGCCATGAGTCAGTCAAGGGGTACAAGAGTGATCCAAGAATGGCTCACAGGACAGCGGTCAAAGTTATCCTTAGTAACTAGTGGACTAAGGAATTTTCTCGATTATGGAGGTGGTAAAAGAGTTCGTCGTAAAGGTTACGACGATGCAAGCTTGACACCTATCCGGATAGCTCTGAGTAGAGAGACCGGATACATATAATGGAGCAATAATTTAGAATAGGTCCAAGTAGAACAGTTGTTTGGAATAGCTCCAAATAGAGCGTGGTAGCTGCATCTAGGAGATGACATAGAGATTTGTAAAGCACACACGGATCTGAAAGGTTCAGACCCGTTGACTAAAACCTCTCTCACAAGCAACATGATCAAACATAAAACTCATTGAGTGTTAATCACATAGTGATGTGAACTAGACTACTGACTCTAGTAAACTCTTGGGTATTAGTCACATGGCGATGTGACCTGTGAGTGTTAATCACATGGCGATGTGAACTAGATTATTGACTCTAGTGCAAGTGGGAGACTGTTGGAAATATGCCCTAGAGGCAATAATAAAAGTATTATTATTATATTTCCTTGTTCATGATAATTGTCTTTTATTCATGCTATAACTGTATTATCCGGAAATCGTAATACACGTGTGAATACATAGACCACAATATGTCCCTAGTGAGCCTCTAGTTGACTAGCTCGTTGTGATCAATAGATAGTCATGGTTTCCTGGCTATGGACATTGGATGTCGTTGATAACGGGATCACATCATTAGGAGAATGATGTGATGGACAAGACCCAATCCAAAGACTAGCACAAAAGATCGTATAGTTCATTTGCTAGAGCTTTGCCAATGTCAAGTATCTCTTCCTTCGACCATGAGAGCGTGTAACTCCTGGATACCGTAGGAGTGCTTTGGGTGTATCAAACGTCACAACGTAACTGGGCGACTATAAAGGTGCACTACAGGTATCTCCGAAAGTATCTATTGTTTTATGCGGATCGAAACTGGGATTTGTCACTCCGTGTAAACGGAGAGGTATCTCTGGGCCCACTCGGTAGGACATCATCATATGCGCAATGTGACCAAGGAGTTGATCACGGGATGATGTGTTACGGAACGAGTAAAGTGACTTGCCGGTAACGAGATTGAACAAGGTATTGGATACCGACGATCGAATCTCGGGCAAGTAACATACCGATAGACAAAGGGAATTGAATACGGGATTGATTAAGTCCTTAACATCGTGGTTCATCCGATGAGATCATCGTGGAACATGTGGGAGCCATCATGGGTATCCAGATCCCGCTGTTGGTTATTGACCGGAGAACGTCTCGGTCATGTCTACATGTCTCCCGAACCCGTAGGGTCTACACACTTAAGGTTCGATGACGCTAGGGTTATAAAGGAAGTTTGTATGTGGTTACCGAATGTTGTTCGGAGTCCCGGATGAGATCCCGGACGTCACGAGGAGTTCCGGAATGGTCCGGAGGTAAAGATTTATATATGGGAAGTCCTATTTTGGCCACCGGAAAATGTTCGGGATTTTTCGGTATTGTACCGGGAAGGTTCTAGAAGGTTCCGGAGTGGGGCCCACCTGCATGGGGGGACCCACATGGACGTGGGTAGTGGGGGCAAGGCCCCACACCCCTGGTCAAGGCGCACCAAGATCCCCCCTTAGAAGGAATAAGATCATATCCCGAAGGGATAAGATCAAGATCCCTAAAAAGGGGGGATAACAATCGGTGGGGAAGAAAATAATGAGATTTCTTTCCTCCCACCTTGGCCAACGCCCCAATGGACTTGGAGGGCAAGAAACCAGCCCCTCCACCCCTATATATAGTGGGGAGGCGCATGGGAGCTATACACGAAGTTCTGGCAAGGCCCTACCTCTCTCCCTACTCCTCCTCTCCCATGGTGCTTGGCGAAGCCCTGCTGGATTGCCACGCTCCTCCACCACCACCACGCCGTTGTGCTGCTGTTGGATGGAGTCTTCCTCAACCTCTCCCTCTCTCCTTGCTGGATCAAGGCGTGGGAGACGTCACCGGGCTGTACGTGTGTTGAACGCGGAGGTGCCGTCCGTTTGGCACTAGGATCATCGGTGATTTGAATCACGACGAGTACGACTCCATCAACCCCGTTCACTTGAACGCTTCCGCTTAGCGATCTACAAGGGTATGTAGATGCACTCTCTTTCTACTCGTTGCTGGTATCTCCATAGATAGATCTTGGTGACACGTAGGAAATTTTTGAATTTCTGCTATGTTCCCCAACACCAATACTCCTGCCACTCGCATTAGTAATATTCAGTGCCATACATGCAAGGGTATAGGTCACTTCAAGAAGGATTGTCCTAATCTGAAGAAGGTTTTACCCACAAATGATGGATATGTCACCGATGACTCAAGTGACAAATCTGAATCTGAGAAGAAAGATGCAAATTATTGTACTTTCGAGACCGGAGCACCTTTGAGTTCAGATGGAGGAGATGTTGTTAATCTCATGGTTTGCAAAGTGGCTCATGATGATGCTCCTATTATGGAGAAGGGGCAGCAAAAAAATGTGTTCCAATCCATTTGCAAGATCAAGGACAAAAACTGCAAGGTGGTCATCGATGGAGGCAGCTACAACAACATCATTAGTAGTGATCTTGTGCAAGCTCTTGGGATGTCAACATGGAGGCAGCCCCAGCCATATTATGTGAAGTGGCTGAATGGTGTTGGTAAGCTGAAGATTATGCATCATGCGAGGGTGCAATTTTCAGTGGGAAGTTATGTGGACAAAGTGGTATGTGATGTGGTGCCAATGCGAGCTTGTCATCTTCTTTTGGGAAGACCGTGGCAGTTTGATCATGATGCTACTCACCATGGGAGGTCTAACAAGTATTATTTCATGCATCAAGGAGTGAACCATGTCTTGGAACCTATGGTGGATCAAGTACTCAAGGTTGAGCAATTCCCACAAGTGAAGAAGCCCAAAAAGAATACCTCAAAACCGAGGACGGTTTTCTTTGAAGGAAGGGAGGATGATGTGGACAAGATCATGACCAAGGCATCCAAGAGTGAGGTTAATGCTAGCACAAATGCTGAACCATTAGACCATCCAAAGGAAGACAAGGGTAAAACCATTATCTTAGTTGGGAAGCTTCCGGTGCCTATTTTGGGAGAAATGACACATCAGATTTCCAGCAGCAACTTCCCACCTAAACCTAATTTACTCTAGAAGTCTCTAGCACTTTATAGAGGCTGGAAAAGATGGTCTTAGAAGTCATCTTTCATTCAAAAAAACGGTGCATCATTTGAGGTCTTGAGTCAAAAGTTGTGCAAGTTTCCATGCAAGTTGTCCAGGAATTTATTACTGCGCGAGGCTCAACAAGTTTGCTCCTGCTACGGCTTGGGGCTCACGAATTTACCCTTATTTTTTAGTTGTTTTCACACCTAACTAGTGGGTGCTTCTAGTATAAATACTCCCCAGCTGTTCCATGTGAGGGGGGATGAGATTCCTGAGTTTATGTTTGTAGACAGCCGGTGAGGTTGTGTTGTGCTGTGAGCACTAGTATTGTTGAGTGTTAGCTCGTGTGTGTGGATTGGAGGGCATGTGCTCAATTCGTATAGGATCCTTGTGGTTCCCTCTTGTGATTCTTCTTAGGTTCACAAGCTTCATGGTTTGGGCTGCATCCTTGTAAACCCAGCTAGTTATCCGCTGCAATTTATCTGAGAGTGTTTCCTCTTGTCCTTGCCACTTGAGAGAAACAAAGTTTCTTGAAACAAGTATCGAGTGAGTTTGTTGCTGATCCTTGTGAGTTCTTTGGCACCGTGAAAGATCGTTTCCGAGGCATCCCGCATCACTCTCTCGGGGGGGCTGATCTAGAGTCCATTCGCGGCTCCGGAGAGGGGGATTCGTCGTCGTCATCATCATCAACCATCCTCCATCACCAATTTCATGATGCTCACCGCCGTGCGTGAGTAATTCCATCATAGGCTTGCTGGATGGTGATGAGTTGGATGAGATTTACCATGTAATCGAGTTAGTTTTGTTAGGGTTTGATCCCTAGTATCCACTATGTTCTGAGATTGATGTTGCTATGACTTTGCTATGCTTAATACTTGTCACTAGGGCCCGAGTGCCATGATTTCAGATCTGAACCTATTATGTTTTCATGAATATATGTGAGTTCTTGATCCTATCTTGCAAGTCTATAGTCACCTATTATGTGTTATGATTTGTTAACCCCGAGGTGACAATAATCAGGATACTTGTCGGTGATGACCGTAGTTTGAGGAGTTCATGTATTCACTATGTGTTAATACTTTGGTCTGGTACTCTATTAAAAGGAGGCTTTAATATCCCTTAGTTTCAAATAGGACCCCGCTGCCACGGGATGGTAGGACAAAAGATGTCATGCAAGTTCTTTTCCATAAGCACGTATGACTATATTCTGAATACATGCCTACGTTACATTGATGAATTGTAGCTAGTTCTGTGTCACCCTATGTGATAACTATTACATGAGGAATCGCATCGACATATCCAATGCCTACGAGATTTTCACATATTGTTCTTTGCTTAGTTACTTTACCGTTGCTACTGTTACAATTACTACAAAACTGCTACTGTTACTTTTGCTACTGTTACTGTTACTTCCATACTACTTTGTTACTAAATACTTTGCTGCAGATACTAAGTTATACCGGTGTGGTTGAATTGACAACTCAACTGCTAATACTTGAGAATATTCTTTGGCTCCCCTTGTCTCGAATCAATAAATCTGGGTTGAACACTCTACCCTTGAAAACTGTTGCGATCCCCTATACTTGTGGGTTATCACTCCTTGGAGGTGGAGGACGGGGGGGCTGAACCGGCGGGACAACGAGATCGATGACGGATCCTCATCTGGTACGGTGGATGAGGGACGTCGAGGTGTTGCTGTGGACGATGTCGTCGGGGAAGAGGCTCTGGCTGGGTGGCGGACGAAGGAGGGTGTGGGGCTTCGCGGGTTTTCGTGGCCTCGGTGTATGAATGGGTGGGCTTATGGGATGGGAGTGGGAAACCATGGCTTAGGGACGCACTTGTCCGAAATGTGGGGTAAGTTACGAAAGTACCCCCACCGATTTGAGGCAGTTCTTTCGGTTCAGGGGTACCACGGGCATTTCGCGTGTCGGGATTTCACAAGAGGTGGGAGTTTTCGCGCGCATTGTAATTTTGGAATAGCAAGGCGCAGGTTGAGATGGATGGAGTTGTCGGAGCACAACGAGACAAAGATATATCTTAAATCGGGGTAACAAGGCGCAGGTTGAAGAGGCGGGAGTTTCACAGCACGATAGACAGAGACGCTAGCTTGAAATGTCGTCATAACAAGGCACGACTTGAAATTTCGGGAGAACAAGCTTAACGTGTACCCAAAAAAAAGACAATTCGCACCTCAACATGCACAACACACACACAAACACCATTTAGACTAGTAAGGTACAAGTGCATTGCACGCATGAGATTTGGCAACCAAATTATGAACAAATACCACATTATAGCATGTAAGCTTTGAGTCATATATGCATGATGTAGATGTTCGTTTAATTATTATAGTTCATTTCATTCAAAATCATCTAGTTTTTATAAGAAAGCTAATCTATTTTAAGATTCATGGAATTGTGCGTTGTAAGACATAAAGTAAAAATAATAATGGCAAATCATGTAGAAAAACACTTGGGCAATTCTGATACGGAACATTCTAGAACAAAGAAGAAGTGCTTGTGTTTTGAGGTTTGTTCATTATGCTTAAGTTCAACCATGGAGTCTTCTAGATTGTACATGTGGCGAAATCTGGTGGAATCTAGATGATATCCAACGGCCAGTAGTGCTCAAATTTGCCATCTCTGCACCATCGGATTCGCCTCATCCAATGACCATCTTTCAAAGTTAAAGTTACCCGCACACAATATAAAAAATATAAAATATAATATATATAGGGGTATAGATATAGATATGTGATGCGAAATCCACCCATCATCTCCAATTAGAATAGTGTGTCCATGCACGGATGCAATGTGGCCAAACGATGTCTGCCATCGGTATCTCAAATTCAAATCAGTCTGACCTTGTTCATTGTGTATACACTACAACATGCTCGTTTCCAAACCACACCGCGCAGATCTCCATTATATTCATGCATGCATGGGTTTTAAACATCATGATCTCTTATTCAAATATTTGAATTCAACTTTACATTGATTATGACCTCACCTAGTCTTTTACACCCACACAGTCGTCTTCTCTTTATAATTGTACCACTAACTTTCTCTCGTGCATGCATGCACACACACTACCAGTCGGCATTATCCATCACACACATGCAATCTTTTTCTTCAGGTCGGTCTCCCATGAAGGCACACACACACACACATCCCCCTCTCCATCATATCGGGCATTCTTTATCTCTCACGTGTGCATGCGCAATGATCGATGTTCCTCTATGTGTGTGTGTGTGTGTGTGTGTATAGCTAGGTCTTTCATAGTTTTCCAACAAACCGATCAATCTATATATCTAGTGAGGTCTCACCCTCTTTCCCACGTCCACATCGATCAATCTATACCTCTCTATATAGGATTACGGGGTCATTTGGTTTGAGACTAAGTTTGCCAAAGATTGCCACACCTAAGGTTAGGCAAATTTGACCAACTTAGGTGTGTGTTTGGTTCAAGCCACATTTTAGGCAAGCCACACTATGGTCCCACATCACATACACAACAAGTGTGGCAAGATTCCCTTAGGCTTGCCAACTTGTGGCTCTCATTTTGAAGAACTAACCTTCGGCAAGTTTGGCAACATTGTATAGCAAAGTGTGGCACTCCTAGGCCTAGAACCAAACAACCCCTACATATATAGCTAATACACCCACATTAATTATATATCCAACGTCCCCCTCTCATCATCCATGCCTTCCGCTTCATCTCTCAGACGCGCGCACAATGGCGAAGACAGGGGGCAGCAAGGGCCCTGCCCCCTCCCCCTAACATCACTATATATCAAGGCTAATATGAATGTGATCATTAGACAATTGCTGGTAAAACTGGTTTAAGTTCATGAATTGGCCCTCCTCGTAAAGGATTAGCAATGCTTGGCCCCCTAGCTCATTTATTTTTCATGGCTCTGCCACTACGCGCAACAGCGCACATTCTCGCCACCTCTCTCCAAATATCGATCTTGCACTTGTGCACTCCTTCATAGTCTCCCTCCACTCGGCCCCTCGCACCATCTTCTAGCCCCCCGCCGGATTTTGCCACATGTATAATCTAGCAGACTCCATGGTTAAACTTAAGCATAATGCACAAACCTCAAAACAACAGTGGTTCTCCTTTGTTCTAGAATCTTCTGTATCATAATTGCCCAAACGTTTTTTCTAGTTGAATTGCCATTATTTGTTTTTACTTTATGCTTTACAATGCACAATTCCATGAATCATAAAATAGATTAAGGGCTTCTTTGATTCAAAGGATTCTCAAAGGAATTTTGGAGGATTCTAATCCTTAGGAATTTTTCCTATCCTGGTTGTTTGATTCGTAGGATTGTAAACCATAGGAATTTTTCCATATGATTCATTTGCACTAGATTTCATAGGAAACATCCCATCCACTCAAACCTCTTTGAAAGATCTGTGTTTTTTCTATGCATAATCAAACACTCGTACAATCCTGTAGGATTCAAGATCACATTCCACTATAATCCCATGTTTTTCCTATTCCCGCGCTTTGGAAATCCTACGAATCCAAGAGGCCCTAGCTTTTTTATAAAAACTAATTGATTTTGAATGAGATGAACTATAAGAATTAAACGAAGGTCTACATCAGACATATATGACTTAGAGCTTACATGCTATAGTGTGGTATTTATTAATAATTTGGTTGCAAAATCTGATGCGTGCAATGCACGTGTACCTTACTAGTACTTCTAGTATGTGCAAAACACGTAAATTAGAATTCCAATGGCACGCTACACAGTGTATCTGTTACAGTTCATGAAGCCACGTGGCACATGTGGAGGCGTTGTCGCAACCTCCTTGTGTGGATTGATCACAGTGACGTGCTGCTGGTTCCAGAAGAATGTACTCGTCCTCCCTGAGCCATACTGGTGATACATACATGAAGCGAAGATCTGCACGCACGCCACACGCCCACTCATTCCCTCGCACGCTCATGTGGGTACACGGGCGGATGTAATTTTGTACCAAGATCCACCCCATGTGATAATTTGACGCGTGTAAAGTCATTCACTTCATTGATGGTCAATTAATACAGCGCATGCAAATTGAGTGGATGTGAGGGCGGAAGAAAGACATTACTACTCCACTGTGCGCATGCGAGTAGTTAAATCATGGGTTGCTAGTAGTACTTCCATTGGTCTCCTTCGTATTTTGTGCCAATTTTTGACAGTAACATAATATTTATGCATTTGAGCAGTGTAGTCTACTTGAAATTTATGTTCTACTAAACTCATCGGGAGCCGTTTCGGGCCTCGAAACCAAAACCATCAATTAGTCTTTACCTTGTTCCCATCACATTCAAAAGTACTACTAGTGCTACAATTAAGTGCAAGCCTGCTCACACCTACTAGTACGTACGAAACCTGAATGTGTTCCCACTATGCAGGTATTAGTAGGTTATAAAAAGGGGAACTACCTAACCGAAAAATACTCTACCTTTCCTCCTCATAAGTGCTTCTTCTTCGTTCGTCCTTGCCATGGCCGGTGAGCAGAGCTCTAGGTCGAGAACTACTCGTAACAAGGGAGCAGCAACCAAGCCTGCAGAAAAAAAAGAGGGCTCGCTGCCACGCAGAGATTGATACGTCCATTTTGCATCATGCTTTTATATTTATATTTATTGCATTATGGGCTGTTATTACACATTATGTCACAATACTTATGGCTACTCTCTCTTATTCTACAAGGTTTACATAAAGAGGGAGAATGCCGGCAGCTGGTATTCTAGGCTAAAAACGGAGCAAATATTGAAGACCTATTCTGCACAGCCCCAAAAGTCCTGAAACTCCACGAAAGTCATTTCGAGAATTAATAAACAATATCCAGCAAAATAAATACCTGAGGGGGGACACCCACCACCCACGAGGGTGGGGGCACGCCCTACCCCCTAGGCGCGCCCCCTGCCTCGTGGGCCACCTGGCAGCCCTTCGGTGCCCATCTTCTGCTATATGAGGTCTTTTACCCTGGAATAAATCATAAGCAAGCTTACGGGACGAAATTCTGCCGCCACGAGGCGGAACCAATCTAGAGCTCCGTCTGAGTTGTTCTGCCGGGGAAACATCCCTCCGGGAGGGAGAAATCATCACCATCGTCATCACCATTGATCCTCTCATCGGGAGGGGGTCAATCTCCATCAACATCTTCACCAGCACCATCTCCTCTCAAACCCTAGTTCATCTCTTGTATCCAATCTTTGTACCAAAACCTCAGATTGGTACCTGTGGGTTGCTAGTAGTGTTGATTACTCCTTGTAGTTATGCTAGTTGGTTTATTTGGTGGAAGGTCATATGTTCAAATCCTTAATGCATATTAATACGCCTCTGATTATGAACATGAATATGCTTTGTGAGTAGTTACGTTTGTTCCCGAGGACATGGGAGAAGTCTTGCTATTTGTAGTCATGTGAATTTGGTATTCGTTCGATATTTTGATGAGATGTATGTTGTCTCTCCTCTAATGGTTTTATGTGAACGTCGACTACATGACACTTCACCATTATTTGGGCCTAGAGGAAGGCATTGGGAAGTAATAAGTAGATGATGGGTTGCTAGAGTGACAGAAGCTTAAACCCTAGTTTATAAGTTGCTTCGTAAGGGGCTGATTTGGATACATATGTTTCATGCTATGGTTAGGTTTACCTTAATACTTCTTTTGTAGTTGCGGACAATTGCAATAGGGGTTAATCATAAGTGGGATTCTTGTCCAAGAAAGGGCAGTACCCAAGCACCAGTCCACCCACATATCAAATTATCAATGTAACGAACGTGAATCATATGAGCGTGATGAAAACTAGCTTGACGATAATTCCCATCTGTCCTCGGGAGCACTTTTCTTATTATAAGAACTTGTCCAGGCTTGTACTTTGCTACAAAAAGGATTGGGCCACCTTGCTGCACCTTATTTACTTTCATTGCTTGTCTTATCACAAAACTATCTATTACCTACAATTTCAGTGCTTGCAGAGAATACCTTACTGAAAACCGCTTGTCATTTCCTTCAGCTCCTCGTTGGGTTCGACACTCTTACTTATCGAAAGGACTACGATAGATCCCCTACACTTGTGGGTCATCAGAGACCTCGAAAGATCTCACGGGCGGGTGATGGCTCCCAGGAGCGCCCTAGCCACGAAGGCGAACATGCCGAGTCGGCGGCGCTGGAGTCGTTATCCCTCGACGGCATGCCCGATCAGCTCAATAAGCACCTCAATAAGCAGAAGGAGTTCATCCACAGCTTGGTGGGGCTGCTGAAGGAGAGCCTCGACGACATGCCCGCTGAACTCAATAAGCAAGGGGAGTTGACCGCTGGCTTGGTGATGCTGCTGAAGAAGAGCATTGCCTCGGAGAAGAAGGCGACCGGCGAAATCCTGCAACTTCAGGAGGACAAGGCGAAGCTCTTCCACGAGCTCGACCTGTTGAAGGAGAAGAATGTCGGCTGGAAGAAGCTGTATGAGAATAGTAGTTCCTTGATGAAGATGCTACAGGCCCTCATCATGGAACAGAAGGAGGAGTTGACGAAGCTCCGCATCGAGCACCCGGCTGCTGTCAAGGTATGTAACGTGGCCATGGAACAGATGTTGAAAGCTCGCGTCGAGAAATCCCGCATCATGGACAGAATGAAGAAGATGGCAGAGGAGACGTGCAAGGAGATGGAGGTCGTGGAGGCGATGAAGAAGCAGTTACGACTCCACGGCGAATTAGATCATTTGGGGTGATAATCTTCCTTCTTCTTTTGCTCCTGTGTTTCATCTTTTGCTTCGGGTGTTTCACTGCACATGTCACGTTCTCTGTGAGGCATGAATAGAACAATGCTAACAATGAGATGACTAGCAAATTAGATCATTTTTTATCGCCATATGGCACTGGGCTGCCATGTTTCGTGCTCCTCCGTCGTAGTACTACTCCAGTAGAAAACTTGAGTATACCGCACGGTTCTTTGCTCCTCCTTAGGTCGTCGGCACATTTATACAAGCAGTCAAATCACAAGGCCCCGCCTTCCAGCAGTAATGAGCCATCAAATCACAAAGGCCCTCGCCTCTCGTGAAACCGACCAAGCTAGACTGCCCCGCCCTCTAGCCTTTTAAAAAATGTATACTTTTGTACAGTAGTAGTATCGATGGATTGCGCCATGGAGCAAAACTTGAAATTAAAAAAAAGGTGGTACATATAGAGAGCGCTCGTCGTCAAATTATGCATATAGTACTATTAAAAAAGCTAGTTTGTGCTTAAATGGGGTGCTAAATTCTATTAAAGAAATACTAGTATGTACGTACTGAAGAGTTAAAGTAACCAGAAGAAACATAACATAGTTCTGCTTGAGGCTCAGCACAACACACCCCTCAAATTAAACTAAGCACACCTGAAATTAAACTATGCAACTAATCCGGTAGACACTGCATTAGAACCACCATGAGCAATGACACTGGCACCTTACCCGGAGTCCTCGTCCACGTTCTCGACTTCGTCCTTGTCCCTCTTCCTCTTAGCCGATACTTCTTTGCTTGAATCGCACACTTGGCTCTTGCTCTTCATCCAACCCTTGTAGATATTGAAACAAAGGTAGCCATCCATTGCAGTGTAGTGGATGTGGTCTATATCTAGTACATTCCACTACCATGCATGACAATGAAACGTGTATGGAGGTTTCTCCAGTTTACCGTACAAAGGATGAACCATGGCTCCTGCCAGGGTCAGCATTGAAGGTTGACCACTAGAGGGCAGCAGCAGATTCCTCAACCTACTGAACCTACTAAAAATGTTTACTTTGAAATTCCTTCGGGTATGATAGAGAAACTGCTAGCTAATCCCTTTGCAGGAGATGGAACATTGCATCCCGATCTACACCTTATCTATGTGGATGAAGTTTGTGGATTATTTAAGCTTGCAGGTATGCCCGATGATGTTATTAAGAAGAAGGTCTTCCCTTTATCTTTGAAGGGGGACGCATTGACATGGTATAGGCTATGTGATGATATGGGATCCTGGGACTATAAACGATTGAAATTGGAATGACACCAGAAGTTTTATCCTATCCATCTTGTTCATCATGATCGCAATTATATATATAATTTTTGGCCTCGCGAAGGAGAAAGTATCGCTCAAGCTTGGGGGAGGCTTAAGTCAATGTTATATTCATGCCCCAATCATGAGCTCTCAAGAGAAATGATTGTTCAAAACTTTTATGCTCGGCTTTCTCTCAACAATCGCACCATGCTTGATACTTCTTGTGTTGTGTCTTTTATCATGAAGACTATTGAATTCAAATGGGATTTATGGGAAATAATTAAATGCAACTCTGAAGATTGGGATTCCGACGATGGAAAGGAGTCAGGTATGACACCTAAGTTTGATTGTGTTAAATCTTTTATGGATACCGATGCTTTTCGTGGATTTAGCACTAAATATGGATGAGGGAGTCCTGGACTAGGGGGTGTCCGGATAGCCGAACTATCATCATCGGCCGGACTCCAAGACTATGAAGATACAAGATTGAAGACTTCGTCCCGTTTCCGGATGGGACTTTCCTTGGCGTGGAAGGCAAGCTTGGCGATACGGATATGTAGATCTCCTACCATTGTAACCAACTCTGTGTAACCCTAGCCCTCTCCGGTGTCTATATAAACCGGAGGGTTTTAGTCCGTAGGACATAACAATAACAACAATCATACCATAGGCTAGCTTCTAGGGTATAGCCTCCTTGATCTCGTGGTAGATCCACTCTTGTACTACCCATATCATCAATATCAATCAAGCAGGAGTAGCGTTTTACCTCCATCGAGAGGGCCCGAACCTGGGTAAAAACATCGTGTCCCTTGTCTCCTGTTACCATCTGCCTAGACGCACAGTTCGGGACCCCCTACCCGAGATCCGCAGGTTTTGACACCGACATTGGTGCTTTCATTGAGAGTTCCTCTGTGTCGTCACCAATGGGCTCGATGGCTCCTTCAATCATCAACAACAACGACGCAGTCCAGGGTGAGACTTTTCACCCCGGACAGATCTTTGTATTCGGCGGCTTTGCACTGCGGGCCAACTCGCTTGGCCATCTGGAGCAGATCGAAAGCTACGCCCCTGGCCGTCAGGTCATATTTGGAAGTCTGAACTTTATGGCTGACATCCGCGGAGACTTGATCTTTGATGGATCCGAGCCACAGCCGAGCGCGCCGCACTGTCACGATGGCCATGATTTAGCTCTGATGCCGGACAGTGCCCTAGAGGCCGCACACCAGTCCGCTCCGACCCTTAACCCGGAGCCGACTGCACCAATCGAGGATGGGTGGCTAGACACCACCTCAGGGGCTGCAACCTCTACGGCGATGGAGCCGAATACTGACCTTGTCCCTTGTGAAGCTCGTGACTCCGAGGTGCCGGACTCCGAACCTCCCGCGCCCCTTCCAATCAAATCCGATTTGGTGCCGATCATGGAGTTCACCGCTGCGGACATCTTTCAACACTCACCTTTCGGCGACATTCTGAATTCGCTAAAATATCTCTCGTTATCAGGAGAGCCCTGGCCGGACTGCGGTCAGGACGGTTGGGATGCGTACGACGAAGAAATTCAAAGCCCACCCACCACCCACTTTGTAGCCACTGTCGACGATCTAACCGACATGCTAGACTTCGACTCCGAAGACATCGACGGTATGGACGACGATGCCGCAGACGACCAAGAACCAGTGCCCACTGGGCACTGGAAAGCCACCTCATCATACGACATATACATGGTGGATACACCCAAAGGAAGCGATAACGAGGAACAACGGGACGCACCGAAGGATAATTCCCCCGAAAAAAAACCAAAATGGCGACGCAAGCGCCGCCCGAAGTCCCACCTCGATAACAACAGCACCCATACCGACCCAGCCGTAGAGCAGGGCAAACCAGCGGACGACGAACACGCCACCAAGCAACCATCCGAACAGGATGAATTGGACGAGCAACCCATCCCCGACGAAAACAATAGTCCAGACAATCTCACGACGGACACATCACCGGAGCATAAGAACCTTCACAAAAGGCTCGTCGCCACGGCAAGAAGTTTGAAGAAGCAGAAGCGGAAGCTCAAAACAGCGGAAGACGTACTCAGAATGAGATGGACCAAAGTACTCAAGACCGCAGATAAATACGGCGATAGTCACCAGGCAAAGAGCTACCTGAAGCGCAAGCTGTTGCCCGAATTTGACGAGGAGGCCGTAGAGCCCCCACAGTCAAAAAACAAAGAGGCTGCCTGGCTGGATAGACGACCAGGTGACAGGCTAAGAGTGCCAAGCGGCACCGCACACAAGCCGGCACACGATCCACGTAGGGATCCTCGCAAAAAGGATGACTCGGTCAGGTCCATCTATGGGCCAAAAAAGAAGGCTCCAGGAAGCAATACAACACGCTGAGTGTTCTAAGATAACGACACACCTAAATACAGGGGCGCCGCACACCCACTATGTTTCACCGATGAGGTACTGGATCATGAATTTCCAGCGGGATTCAAGCCCGTAAACATAGAGGCATACGATGGAACAACAGACCCCGGAGTCTGGATTGAGGATTACATCCTGCACATACATATGGCTAGAGGAGATGATCTCCACGCCATAAAATACCTACCCCTCAAGCTCAAAGGGCCAACTCGGCATTGGCTCAAAAGCCTCCCAGAAAATACCATTGGAAGCTGGGAAGAGCTCGAGGATGCGTTTCGAGCAAATTTTCAGGGGACTTATGTCCGCCCGCCGGATGCAGACGATTTAAGTCACATAACTCAACAGCCCGGAGAGTCAGCACGCAAATTCTGGAACAGGTTCCTCACCAAAAAGAACCAAATAGTCGACTGTCCGGATGCCGAAGCCTTAGCAGCCTTTAAACATAACGTCCGAGACGAATGGCTCGCCAGACACCTCGGCCAGGAAAAACCAAGAACAATGGCCGCGCTAACAAGCCTCATGACCCGCTTTTGCGCGGGGGAAGATAGCTGGCTGGCAAGATGCAGCACCAGCGACCCGAGTACATCCGAGGTTAGGGATGGAAATGGGAAAGCATGACGCAGAAAAGATCAGCGTCGGAATAAGGAAAATGGCCCAAATAGCACGGCGGTCAACGTCGGGTTCAAAAGCTCTCGGCCGAATAACAAAACACGGCCCCTTAAGGACAATAGTGATGAGATATCCAATCTAAACAAAATCTTGGATAGGATATGTCAAATCCACAGTACCCCCGGGAAGCCTGCAAACCATACCCGCAGAGATTGTTGGATCTTCAAGCAGTCCGGCCGACTTAACGCCGAACACAAGGGGCTCGACACACCAAGCAAAGACGATGACGACCCCCACAAGTAGCGCGCCAGAAAATAGAAGACTTTCCCACTAGAAGTCAAAACAGTAAACTCACTTCATGTGATAACAAGGAAAAATAGTGCGGCACCCACTAAAGCACGTGCCGCATGGTCCACCCCAGCGGAGTCCCGAAATTGGATGTCAAAACCAATTACTTTTGACCATCAGGATTACTCCAGAAGTATTCGAAACACAGGAGGGACCGCTTTGATATTGGATCCCATAATCGACGGACTACAATTCACACAAGTCCTAATGGATGGCGGCAGTGATATAAACTGCTATACCAGGACACCATCCGCAGAATGGGGATAGACCCTACCAAAATTCGCCATAGCAGCACTTCCTTCAAAGGAGTGACGCCAGGCCTTTATGCCAATTGTACAGGCTTTGTAGTACTAGAGGTTGTGTTCGGTTCATCCGACAACTCCCGTCGCGAAAAGCTAACCTTCCAAATCGCCCCATTCAAAAGTAGCCATCAAGCACTACTGGGACGCGAAGCTTTCGCCCGCTTTAACGCAATACCGCATTACGCGTCTCTTACACTTAAAATGCCCGGTCCACGCGGCATAATCTCATTAAAGGGTAACTTCGAGTGTTCCTCGACCATGAAAAACGTGAGACTGCTTCGACAGCCACAGACTAATCCGGCTTTGCTGATCAAAGCCCCTAAAAATAGGTCATTTAGACCTCGTACACGGTTAGGCGAGTCCGATATAAATAAACAAGGGGCTCCCTAGCCACATACCTCTTTACAAGGGGCTGCACGCATGAACAACGAGAGCCAATAAAGCTCAACTTTATTCATCTTCCAAATCATACTCTGTTTTAAATACATTTTTTGCATGATATTTTTCCAAACTAAGCTCGTCTCTTTTACAGATGAACCACATGCTACACCCGTCCAGGATACAGCACAACGGAGACACAGGCGCAGACGTGCAGCAGGGACCCGTTGCAAGGATTCTTTTCAGATTAAGACCCTGCGTAAACCTTTCTTACTGTCTCTTGTTGACACACATCCCCCGGTTTCCTACTACAACTGAAGAGGAGGCTGGCGTTTTGGCATCGGCGGTGTCACAAGTTCTCGCCCGTACCTGGACACTAGGGGCTTAGGGCATTGTTCTGCCCGTTATCATAAAGACCGAATACCTCAGGGAGTGTTCGGCGTCTCGAGTTAGGCCTTATATGCATCAGCTCCGAATCATGTCTTTGGTCAAATGTTGGGTTTGCCCGGTTCCTGTGTTTTGCTGCCTTACGTGCCGTATCATCGGCTAACGCGGCACAAGGAGAACTACTCCGATTGTGCCCCGTTTAGGTCGGGCGAGCACCTCAGTAGAGAAAGCCAAAAACTGACTGTCATGATATATCGAGAGACTGGTCAACCACTCGATTGACTTCTGGAATGTTTAGAATTTCTTCGCTTTGACGAAGGACCGCTTCCCGGTCAGGCACACACGCGCCCCGAATTCGGAGAGCGCGGTGCCCCTAGGGGCTATATCGTAGCCCCACCTTCAAACTCCTATGGCTAAGTGAAAGTGATAAAACATTATAGTCTGGTTGCCTTGTTTGCTACGCTACCACCTCCTTCACAGGACCAAGACGTTGGATTAAGTGTGAAAATGCGCTTCTTTGCAAACACCCCCGCACCATGTGCGTGGGGGCTGAAGCCGAAGACTGCCATCTTTCAGGTTATATACACGTATACATTAACGGCCTCACAGGAGATATTTCAATACTTGAACGCACAAGTATAAAAAGCCCTTATATTATAAATATGGTTTTACAAATCATACATGTCATTTGAACATAACGTTTTTTGAGCACTGCGACTCTATTAAACGAGCGCCCTGCAGGACTTCCTCAAAATAGTGCTCGGTGGGTAATCGGCTTCTGTCCGAATCCCGGGATGCAACATCGGTGGCGTCCATCTCTGCCCAGCATGTTTTGACACGGGCGAGAGCCATCCGTGCACCCTCTATGCATGCCGACCGCTTCATCGCCTTGATATGCGGCACCGCATCAAGGAATTGCTGCACTAAGCCAAAATAAATCTTCGGCTTGGGCCTTTCCGGCCACAGATGAGCCACGACATCCTTCATGGCAAGTCCGGACAGCCTATTCAGCTTAGCCCACTCAGCCAACCGATCGGTTAACGGAAGTGGACGCCCCGGACTATGGAATTGAGACCAAAAAAGCTCTTCCATTTCGTGATCCTTTTGGCTTCGGAAGTGCACGACTGCATCCGCCGCACTCGCCGCCAAATTCAAATAAGGATCCTCCGCACCCCACAACTGGCCTAACTGAGCATACTTATGATCCGTGAACTTCCTACGCAGTAGGAAGGGCTTTCCAGCCGCAACGTCTCCGGCCTGACGCAGTTCCTCCTTTATAGCCCGCATTGCAGAACGGGCATCCTTTGCTTCGGCGGTGGCCTTCTTCAGGTCCTCTTGCTCCGCCTGGCGTTCTCTTTCAAGAACATCATATCGGTCGGTAGCATCTTTTAGCTTCACGGCCATTCCGGCCATCTCCTGCCTGCTTCGGCAGTGAGCAGCCTTTTCGGCTTTTAGCTCTTCGGCTGCCTTCGAGGCAGCCGCATCACTCCTTCTGGCTTGCTCCTTGGCTCGAGCAAGCTCTGCCCGAAGGCCCTCCATAGCAGCGGCGCCATCTGCACCAAACACACATGTTGTAAGGCATGGGCATAAGCTCCCTTATCAGGTGGCCGCGGAGAAACCACCCACCTTGTGACTCATCAAGTCGCTTATTGACCAGTGCGATGTCCACATCCGCAACGTCCAGTTGCCGCTTCAGTTCGGCAACTCTATCAGTCCGGCTAGCCACCGAACGCTCCGCCCCCTGAATAGGAACGGTGACATCTTAACACTGAGATTATGATCCTCGCACGCCGTCACTTCTGACAACGCACTGAGTCTCAGGGGCTACTATCTATACAGGGCGCACTCTATGTGCAAAACTGTCAAAAGGTATGTCATTTTTACGTACCTCTAACCCCGTCAGTAAACTTCTGACGGCCTCATGCAACCCGCTCTCAGCGGATGAAATCCTTTCAATCACCGTACTCATTAATGTACGGTGGTCTTGTGAGATAGACGCCCTCTCAAGCAGATTCTTCAGCTCCTCTGGCAGTACACCAGTCGGTGCCGAACTCTCCGGCCCCGCCGGACTCGGGGAGACCCTCCGTGATGACACCTCAGGGTCGCCTGCCCCGCCTGATGGCGCGGCAAATGGAGGCGTCTCGCTCTCCATCATCTCCGGACGAAGATCCCCCGAAGATGAGCTCTGCTGAGAAGGGCTGAGATCCGAACTGCAAGGTAAAAACTTCGGTTATCCTCAGAAATAAAAAACAGGGATGTCCCTTATTACAAAACTCCCCTCTTTCTACTTACGGCTCGCTGGAGGGTTGATTCCCTTGGGGAGACAGTGCGGTCGGGGCTTCTCCCGGCACAAGACCTTCCGGTGCGGATCTCTTCCCCCGCTTTGAGGCCTTAGCCTCCGGGTCCTCGAAAGCGGTCCTCTTCTCCCCCTGGAAGGAGGGATTCTCGATCCCTAGTTTTCCTATTCTCCCCTTCGCCTTCTTCCGAAGGCGCAACCTCCAACATCTTGACTAACACAGGATCCGGCGTGGTCTCAGGGAGGGGGGCAGGACACCGTATCAGTTTTGCTTGCGCTATCCACTCATGTCCAAGGGATAGCTGGTTAAGAGGCAAATCCATGATAAAAAAATGGACGATATGTCCGGACACAGGGCTACTTACTTGAGTATCCGGGCGATTGCAGCTTAGGCCAGCGTCCTCGGTCAATTCTGGACACATCTCTTGTGATCCGAAGAACAGTTTGTACATCTCCACGGGTGTCGTGCCCATGAAGTGTTGGAGAGCTCGAGGTCCCTCTGGATTGAATTCCCACAGGCGGAGGGGGCGACGTTTGCAAGGTAGAAGACGCTGAATCAGCATAACCTGCGTCACTACGACCAGGTTGATCTCCCTCTCTTGGAGGTCTCGAATCTAGCCCTGCAATAGGGGTACGTCCTTGGACGGCCCCCAGTCAAGCCCTTTGTTGACCCATGACATCAGCCGTTGTGGAGGGCCCGAGCGAAAGGCGGGCGGCGGCCTCTGCCTGCTGCCCCTGGGAGCGGTGATGTAGAACCACTTCTGCTGCCACAAGCTGAGCTCCTCCTGAAAAGAGCCCTCGGGCCATGGAGCGCCGGCCCTCTTGCTTATAACCGCCCTGCCGCACTCTGCCTGACGCCCCTCAATAATCTTCGGCTCCACATTGAAGGTTTTGAGCCACAAACCGAAGTGAGGGGTAGTGCGGAGGAAGGCTTCGCAGACGACAATAAATGATGAGATGTGGAGGATGGACTCCGGAGCCAAGTCGTGGAATTCCAGCCCATAGTAAAACATGAGCCCCCTCACAAAGGGATCCATCGGGAAGCCTAAACCCCGACGGAGGTGAGACACGAACACGACACTCTCGTCGGGCTGGGGAGTAGGAATGGCTTGCCCTTGGGCAGGCAACCTATGCGAAATCTCATAGGTTAAGTACCTGGCTTCCCTCAGCCTTAGCACATCCTCTTCTGTGACGGAGGAGGGCATCCACCGGCCCTGTAGGTCGGAGCCGGACATTGTCGAAGGTCCGAAGTGCCCGAATCTGGAGCCTGGGTGCTGGAACTCGGGGCGAGGGGCGGATTCGATTGAGGATTGAAGAAAAGGAACGAGCCTTGGTCTCATTATAAAGAGGGAGAATACCAAGACCCGTCCCCATGACCGTTTGGGACTCGCCTTCGATGCAGGGGGCGTGGCAACGGGCGCGGTTGGGTTACCCACGTCCATATTGATGGGAATCCCGGAATAAGGGGAACACGATCTCTGCTTCGACAAGACGTGCCAAGGAAACCGCTTCGCTAAACGCGCTGAGGTGGTATAATAAAAACGATTCGAGTAAAAGCTTGGTTGTGCTGTGACATCACGCCACAGAATACGTCAGCAGATTGAACTTGTGTAAATATTATTCTCTCTACAGTGGTATGTGGAATTTATTTTGCAGAGCCGGACACTATCCTGGTGTTCATAATCTTCAATAAATTATTCGGAGGAGGAACCCGCCTTGCAATGCCGAAGACAATATGCGCGTCGGACTCATCGTCATTGAAGCCTGGTTCAGGGGCTACTGAGGGAGTCTTGGACTAGGGGGTGTCCGGATAGCCGAACTATCATCATCGGCCGGACTCCAAGACTATGAAGATACAAGATTGAAGACTTCGTCCCGTGTCCGTATGGGACTTTCCTTGGCGTGGAAGGCAAGCTTGGCGATACGGATATGTAGATCTCCTACCATTGTAACCGACTCTGTGTAACCCTAGCCCTCTCCGATGTCTATATAAACCGAAGGGTTTTAGTTCGTAGGACATAACAATAACAACAATCATACCATAGGATAGCTTCTAGGGTATAGCCTCCTTGATCTCGTGGTAGATCCACTCTTGTACTACCCATATCATCAATATCAATCAAGCAGGAGTAGGGTTTTACCTCCATCGAGAGGGCCCGAACCTGGGTAAAAACATCGTGTCCCTTGTCTCCTGTTACCATCCGCCTAGACGCACAGTTCGGGACCCCCTACCCGAGATCCGCCGGTTTTGACACCGACAATGGACTTGACTCTCATATAGTAGCTTCTTTCTATGAATCATTTGCTACTCACGTTGATCTCCCTAAGGAGAAGTGGCTTAAATATAATCCTCCCACTGAAGCAAAAGTAGTTGCACCTATTACAGTTGAAGAAAAGACTATCACTTATAATGATCCTATTGTTCCTTCTACTTATATTGAGAAACCACCTTTCCCTGTTAGGATAAAGGATCATGCTAAAGCTTCAACTGAGGTTCGTAAGAGTAATACTAGAACATATACACCTCCTGAGCAAATTAAAGTTGAACCTAGTATTGCTATGGTTAAAGATCTCTTGGTTGATAATATTGATGGGCATGTTATTTATTTTTGTGAACAAGCTGCTAGAATCGCTAGACCTGATGCTAAGACACATAGACCTGTTGTAGGCATGCCTGTTATTTCTGTTAAAATAGGAGATCATTATTATCATGGCTTATGTGATATGGGTGCTAGTGCTAGTGTAATATCTCATTCCTTATATAAAGAAATTATGCATGACATTGCACCTACTGAGATAGAAGATATTGATGTTACAATTAAGATTGCCAATAGAGATACTATTTCACTAATTGGGATTGTTAGAGATGTTTAAGTCTTGTGTGGGAAAGTTAAATATCCTGCTGATTTTCTTGTTCTTGGTTCCCCACAAGATGACTTTTGTCCCATTATATTTGGTAGGCCCTTCTTGAACACTGTTAATACTAAGATAGATTGTGAAAAGGATGTTGTTACTATTGGGTTAGGGGATATGTCTCATGAGTCTAATTTTGCTAAATTTCGTAGACAACCCCATGATAAAGAATTACCTAGTAAGGACGACATTATTGGTCTTGCTTCTATTGTTGTGCCTCCTACTGATCCGTTAGAACAATATTTGCTAGACCATAAAAATGACATGTTTATGAATGAAAGAAGGGAAATAGATGAAGTCTTTTCTAAACAGGGACCTATTTTGAAACACAACTTGCCTGTTGAAATCCTAGGGGATCCTTCTCCACCTAAGGGTGATCCCGTGTTTGAGCTTAAACCATAACCTGGTACTCTTAAATATGCTTATCTTGGTGAAAAGAAGATATATCCTGTTATTATTAGTGCTAACCTTTCAGAGCAGGAAGAGGAAAGATTATTGAAATCTCTGAGGAAGCACCGTGCTGCTATTGGATATACTCTTGATGATTTTAAGGGCATTACTCCCACTCTATGCCAACACAAAATAAAATTGGAAGAAGGCGCCAAACCAGTTATTGATCATCAACGATGGTTAAATCCTAAGATGAAAGAAGTGGTAAGAAAGGAAATACTAAAGCTCCTTGAGGCAGGTACAATTTATCCCGTTTCTGATAGTCAGTGGGTAAGTCATGTCCATTGTGTCCCTAAGAACGGAGGTATTACTGTTGTTCCTAATGATAAAGATGAATTGATCCCGCAAAGAATTATTACAGGTTATAGGATGGTAATTGATTTCTGCAAATTAAATAAAGCAACTAAGAAAGATCATTACCCGTTACCTTTTATTGATCAAATGCTAGAAAGACTATCCAAACATACACATTTTTGCTTTCTAGATGGTTACTCTGGTTTCTCTCAAATACCTGTGTCAGTGGAGGATCAAGAAAAGACCACTTTTATTTGCCCTTTTGGTACTTTTGCTTATAGACATATGCCTTTTGGTTTATTTAATGCACCTGCTACCTTTCAAAGATGCATGATGGATATATTCTCTGACTTTTGTGAAAACATTTGTGAGGTATTCATGGATGATTTCTCCTCTTATGGATCCTCTTTTGATGATTGCTTGAGCTACCTTGATCGAGTTTTGCAGAGATGTGAAGACACTAGTCTCGTCTTGAATTGAGAAAAGTGCCACTTTATGGTTAATGAAGGCATTGTCTTGGGGCATAAAATTTCTGAGAAAGGTATTGAAGTGGATAAAGCTAAGGTTGATGCTATTGAAAAGATGTCGGGTCCCAAGGACATTAAAGGTATAAGAAGTTTCCTTGGTCATGCCGGTTTATATAGGAGGTTCATTAAGGACTTCTCTAAAATTTCTAGGCCTCTGACTAATCTATTGCAAAAAGATATTCCTTTTGTCTTTGATGATGATTGTGTAGAAGCATTTGAAATACTTAAGAAAGCTTTGATTTCTGTACCTATTGTTCAGCCACCTGATTGGAACTTACCCTTTGAAATTATGTGTGATGCTAGTGATTATGTTGTAGGTGCTGTTCTAGGGCAAAGAGTCGATAGGAAATTAAATGTTATTCAATATGCTAGTAAAACTCTAGACACTGCCCAGAGAAATTATGCTACTACTGAAAAAGAATTCTTAGCAGTTGTATTTGCTTGTGATAAGTTCAGACCTTATATTGTTGATTCTAAAGTAACTATTCACACTAATCATGTTGTTATTAAATATCTCATGGAAAAGAAAGCTGCTAAACCTAGACTTATTAGATGGGTTCTCTTGCTCCAAGAATTTGATTTCCATATTATTGATAGAAAGGGAGATGAGAACCCCGTTGCGGACAACTTGTCTAGGTTAGAGAATGTTCTTGATGACCCACTACCTATTGATGATAGCTTTCCTGATGAACAATTAGCCGTCATAAATGCTTCTCGTACTGCTCCATGGTATGCTGATTATACTAATTACATTGTTGCTAAATTTATACCACCTAGTTTCACATACAAGCAAAAGAAAAAGTTCTTTTATGATTTAAGACATTACTTCTGGGATAACCCACACCTTTATAAAGAAGGAGTAGATGGTGTTATTAGATGTTGTGTGCCTGAGCATGAACAGGAACAGATCCTACGCAAGTGTCACTCTAAGCCATATGGAGGACACCACGCTAGAGATAGAACTGCACATAAGGTATTGCAATCTGGTTTTTATTGGGCTACTCTCTTCAAAGATGCATGTAAGTTTGTCTTGTCTTGTGATGAACGTCAAAGAATTGGTAATATTAGTAGACGTCAAGAAATTCCTATGAATTATTCTCTTGTTATTGAACCATTTAATGTTTGGGGCTTTGATTATATGGGACCGTTTCCTGCCTCTAATGGGTATACACATATTTTAGTTGCTGTTGATTACGTTACTAAGTGCGTAGAAGCTATTCCAACTAGTAGTGCTGATCATAACACCTCTATTAAGATGCTTAAAGAAGTTATTTTTTCGAGGTTTGGAGTCCCTAGATACTTAATGACTGACGGTGGTTCACATTTTATTCATGGTGCTTTTCGTAAAATGCTTGCTAAGTATGATGTTAATCATATAATTGCATCTCCATATCACCCACAGTCTAGTGGCCAAGTAGAACTGAGTAATAGGGAGCTTAAATTAATTTTGCAAAAGACTTTAATAGATCTAGAAAGAATTGGTCCAAGAAACTTGATGATGCATTATGGGCTTATAGAACAGCATATAAAAATCCCATGGGTATGTCTCCATATAAAATGGTTTATGGAAAAGCATGTCACTTACCTCTCAAACTAGAACATAAGGCATATTGGGCCATTAAAGAGCTCAACTATGATTTCAAACTTGCCGGTGAGAAGAGGTTATTTGATATTAGCTCACTCGATGAATGGAGAACCCAAGCCTATGAGAATGCCAAACTGTTTAAAGAAAAAGTTAAAAGATGGCATGACAAAAGGATACAAAAGCGTGAATTTAACGAGGTGATTATGTGTTGCTATTCAACTCCCGTTTAAGATTTTTTGCAGGAAAACTTCTCTCTAAATGGGAAGGCCCTTACGTTTTCGAGGAGGTCTATCGTTCCGGTGCCATAAAAATCAACAACTTCGAAGGCACAAATCCGAAGGTGGTGAACGGTCAAACAATCAAACATTATATCTCAGGTAATCCTATAAATGTTGAAACTAATGTTATTGAAACCGTGACCCCGGAGGAATACATAAGGGACACTTTCCAGAATGTTTCGGACTTCGAAAAGGAATAGGTATGTGGTATGGTAAGTAAACCGACTCCAAAATGATTCTAATAGCATTTTTTCCATTTTGGAATATTTAAGAAAATAGGAAAATAAGAAGTAGTCCGGGAAGGACATGAGGCGTCCACGAGGGTGGAGGGCGCACCCTACCCACCTGGGTGCGCCCCCCTGCCTCGTGGGCACCTCGTGTGCTCTCCGGACTCCGTTTTCTTGCACGATACTTCTTTCGGTCGGTAAAAATTCATTATATAATCTCCCGAAGGTTTTGACTACCATATCACGCAAAAATCCTCTGTTTTTGTTTCGAGTTGTCTCTGTTGCAGATTTAGAGCAAGATGTCTTCTCAAGAGTCAGTCGGGGAGAGTCGGGTGTCTCACCCGACGCCAGGTCCAAGAGCATACAGTGATGCTTATCACTTTTAGCCATCAACGGAGGATGAGATGGAGGCCGACTTGAAAAGGATAGATGCCATGGAGGAGGATCAAGAAGTTACCTCTCGCTTCCAAGCAGGATTCATGATGGGGGAACTATAGAGCTCAGCTATTCCAAACTCGGTCATCCCTTCCAATGTTAAATTTCTTTCTTATGAAAATATGAAAAAGAGTGTCACTTGTTCTCCAGAAGCTATGCAACATCCTTGGGTAAAAGGAGCTTTAGCTATCATGGGTAAGCTCCGCAACGAAAATATGGACCTCAAGCAGCAAGTCAGTAAGCTCGAGGAGGAGAATCGTATCTTGAGGGGCATCATCGCCAAGAAGATCACACCACCAACCCCGAAGAAGGAGACATAATCACATGGGTATGGGCACTCCCCTTGGCAACTGCCAAGCTTGGGAGAGGTGCCCCGGTATCGTATCACCATCACACTCCTATCTTTACCGGTTTACTTAGTTTGATCCTTTTGGTAATATCTTGATCTAGTAGAATAAAGTTTTGGTATGAATTAGTTTTGAGTTTTGCTTTGTGATCCCTCTATGTAATCGAGTCCGTGAGCTATATATAATAAAGATTAGTGTTGAGTCAAGGGCTTTGCTATCTTGCTATGTTCTTGAGGAAATAAAAGAGTAGAAAGAAATAAAAGAGATCATATTGATCTTATGGATAGTAATGACTTCACATATAGAGAGTATGATGATTAAAAGTTGTTGAGAGTTGGCAAGGATCATTTTGGTCATCGTTGCAATTAATAGGAAGTAATAAAGAAAGAGAGGTTCTCACATATAAATATACTATCTTGGACATCTTTTATGATTGTGAGCACCCATTAAAATATGACTTGCTAAAGAGTTGACGTTGGACAAGGAAGACAACGTAATGGGTTATGTTTTCTCACATCTTAGTTAAAGTATATTGTCATGGATCATTCAAACATGTTGAGCTTGCCTTTCCCCCTCATGCTAGCCAAATTCCTTGCACCAAGTAGAGATACTACTTGTGCTTCCAAATATCCTTAAACCCAGTTTTTCCATGAGAGTCCACCATACCTACCTATGGATTGAGTAAGATCCTGCAACTAAGTTGTCATGGTGCATGCAATAAAAATTGCTCTCTAAATATGTATGACTTATTAATGTGGAGAAAATAAGATTTATACGATCTCGTGATATGGAAGTAATAAAAGCGACGGACTGCATAATAAAGGTTCATATCAAAAGTGGCAATATAAAGTGACGTTCTTTTGCATTAAGATTTCGTGCATCCAACCAAAAAGCACATGACAACCTCTGCTTCCCTATGTGAAGGGTCTATCTTTTACTTTATGTCTTTTACTTTATGCAAGAGTCAAGGTGACCTTCACCTTTCCCTTTTTCATTTTATCCTTTGGCAAGCACCT
>NC_041391.1:512199441-512221811 GCF_002162155.2 Triticum dicoccoides
GACCCTTGAGGTAAAAGGTTAGGAGGCAACAATATAAGCCCTATCTTTCTCTATGTCCAATTAAGACTCCAGAACCATAAGTATTGCATGAGTGTTAGCAATTGTGGAAGACTAAATGATAGTTGAGTATGTGGACTTGTTGAAAAGCTCTATTATTGACTCTTTCCGATGTTATGATAAATTGCAATTGCTTCAATGACTGAGATTATCATTTGTTAGTTCTCAATGAAGTTTCTGAATCATACTTGACATTGTGAATAGATTGTTACTTGAGCATAAGAAATCATATGAATATATATAGGACAAATGTTTCCTACAAGCAGTGGTAGTTACCAACACTTGCGTTTTGTATGTTGTATGTAGTATCTATCGAAACCGAGAGTATGCACGTGTAGTATGTAGTATATAACAATGATTAGGTAGTATATATACTAATTTTTAGGTAGTATGTACCATGTTTTGAGTATGCTCTTTTTTACGTACAAATATGTACGTATTTCACAAATATAACAAAAACTATGGGCTCATATGCAATTTTTTCATGTAACTTGCTTTGAAATATCTTAGATATAGTATATGAACATAATTGAAATAATAAAATAGTATATATAGTACCACATGGTAGTATATGAGATATGTGGGGTGATATATATGTTGTTATAAGAATGATCATGATGCCCTCATGTCCGTATTTTATTTTTATCGACACCTCTATCTCTAAACATGTGGACATATTCTTCGATATCGGCTTCCGCTTGAGGACAAGCGAGGTCCAAGCTTGGGGGAGTTGATACGTCCATTTTGCATCATGCTTTTATATTTATATTTATTGCATTATGGGCTATTATTACACGTTATGTCAGAATACTTATGGCTATTCTCTCTTATTCTACAAGGTTTACATAAAGAGGGAGAATGCCGGCAGCTGGGATTCTGGGCTGGAAAAGGAGCAAATATTGAAGACCTATTCTGCATAGCTCCAAAAGTCCTGAAACTCCACGAAAGTCATTTTGGGAATTAATAAAAAATATCCATTGGAAGAAATACCTGAGGGGGGCCACCCACCACCCACGAGGGTGGGGGCGCTCCCTACCCCCTGGGCGCGCCCCCTGCCTCGTGGGCCACCTGGCAGCCCTCCGTTGCCCACCATATGCTATATGAAGTCTTTTACCCTGGAAAAAATCATAAGCAAGCTTACGGGACGAAACTCCGTGGCCACGAGGCGGAACCTTGGCGGAACCAATCTAGGGCTCCGGCGGAGCTGTTCTACCGGGGAAACATCCCTCCGTGAGGGGGAAATCATCACCATCATCACCACCATTGATCCTCTCATTGGGAGGGGGTCAATCTCCATCAACATCTTCACCAGCACCATCTCCTCTCAAACCCTAGTTCATCTCTTGTATCCAATCTTTGTACCAAAACCTTAGATTGGTACCTGTGGGTTGCTAGTAGTGTTGATTAGTCCTTGTAGTTATGCTAGTTGGTTTATTTGGTGGAAGGTCATATGTTCAAATCCTTAATGCATATTAATACCCCTCTGATTATGAACATGAATATGCTTTGTGAGTAGTTACGTTTGTTCCTGAGGACATGGGAGAAGTCTTGCTATTTGTAGTCATGTGAATTTGGTATTCGTCCGATATTTTGATGAGATGTATGTTGTCTCTCCTCTAGTGTTTTTATGTGAATGTCGACTACATGACACTTCACCATTATTTGGGCCTAGAGGAAGGCATTGGGAAGTAATAAGTAGATGATGGGTTGCTAGAGTGACAGAAGCTTAAACCCTAGTTTATAAGTTGCTTCGTAAGGGGCTGATTTGGATCCATATGTTTCATGCTATGGTTAGGTTTACCTTAATACTTCTTTTGTAGTTGCGGATGCTTGCAATAGGGGTTAATCATAAGTGGGATTCTTGTCCAAGAAAGGGCAGTACCCAAGCACCGGTCCACCCACATATCAAATTATCAAAGTAACGAACGCGAATCATATGAGCGTGATGAAAACTAGCTTGACGATAATTCCCATCTATCCTCGGGAGCGCTTTTCTTATTATAAGAACTTGTCCAGGCTTGTCCTTTGCTACAAAAAGGATTGGGCCACCTTGCTGCACCTTATTTACTTTCATTTCTTATCTTATCACAAAACTATCTATTACCTACAATTTCAGTGCTTGCAGAGAATACCTTACTGAAAACCGCTTGTCATTTCCTTCTGCTCCTCGTTGGGTTCGACACTCTTACTTATCGAAAGGACTATGATACATCCCCTACACTTGTGGGTCATCAGAGACCTCGAAATATCTCTCACGGGCAGGCGATGGCTCCCAGGAATGCCCTAGCCGCGGAGGCGAACATGCCACGTCGGCGGCGCTGGAGTCGTTATCCCTCGACGGCATGCCCGATCAGCTCAATAAGCACCTCAATAAGCAGAAGGAGTTCATCCACAGCTTGGTGGAGCTGCTGAAGGAGAGCCTCGACGACATGCCCGCTGAGCTCAGTAAGCAGGGGAGTTGACCACCGGCTTAGTGATGCTGCTGAAGAGGAGCATTGCCTCGGAGAAGAAGGCGACCGGCAAAATCCTGCAACTTTAGGAGGACAAGGCAAAGCTCTGCCATGAGCTCGATCTGTTGAAGGAGAAGAATGCTGGCTGGAAGAAGCTCCATGAGAATAGTAGTTCCTCGATGAAGATGTTGCAGGCCCTCATCATGGAATAGAAGGAGGAGTTGGCGAAGCACCGCATCGAGCACCCGGATGCTGTCAAGGTACATAATGTGGCCGTGGAAAAGATGATGAAGGCTCACGTCGAGAAATCCCGCGTCATGAACAGAATGAAGAAGATTGCGGAGGAGACGCGCAAGGAGATGGAGGTCGTGGAGGCGATGAAGAAGCAGTTACGACTCCACGGCGAATTAGATCATTTGGGGTGATAATCTTCCTTCTTCTTTTGCTCCTGTGTTTCATCTTTTGCTTCGGGTGTTTCACCGCACGTGTCACGTTCTCTGCGAGGCATGAATAGAACAATGCTAACAATGATATGACTAGAAAATTAGATCATTTTTTATCGCCATATGGCACTGGGCTGCCATGTTTCGTGTTCCTCCATCATAGTACTACTCCAGTAGAAAATTTGAGTATACCGCATGGTTCTTTGCTCCTCCTTAGGTCGTCGGCACATTTATACGAGCAGTAAAATCACAAGGCCCCACCTTCCAGCAGTAATGAGCCATCAAATCACAAAGGCCCTCGCCTCTCATGAAACCGACCAAGCTAGACTGCCCCGCCCTCTAGCCTTTTAAAAAATGTATACTTTTGTACAGTAGTAGTATCAATGGATTGCGCCATGGAGCAAAACTTGAAATTAAAAAAAAGGTGGTACATATAGAGAGCGCTCGCGCCTAATTATGCATATAGTACTATTAAAAAAGCTAGTACGTGCTTAAATGGGGTGCTAAATTCTATTAAAGAAATACTAGTATGTACGTACTGAAGAGTTAAAGTAACGAGAAGAAACATAACATAGTTCTGCTCGAGGCTCAGCACAACACACCCCTCAAATTAAACTAAGCACACCTGAAATTAAACTATGCAACTAATCTGGTAGACACTGCATTAGAACCACCATGAGCAATGACACTGCCACCTTACTCAGAGTCCTCATCCACGTCCTCGACTTCGTCCTTGTCCCTCTTCCTCTTGGCCAATACTTCTTTGCTTGAACCGCACACTTGGCTCTTGCTCTTCATCCAACCCTTGTAGATATTGAAACAAAGGTAGCCATCCATTGTAGTGTAGTGGATGTGGTCTATATCTAGTACATTCCACTGCCATGCATGACGATGAAACATGTACGGAGGTTTCTCCAGTTTACCGTACGAAGGATGAACCATGGCTCCTGCCAGGGTCAGCATTGAAGGTTGATCACTGCAGGGCAGCAGCCGATTCTTCTGGAGGTCGAAGGGGCTGCCTACAACGAGGCCTATCCGACCCAGGACTCTTTCATCGTTCGTAAAGTCTACAGTAATGAATTTGACTAGGTCGCTCTTTAGGAAGTTCTTAAACTCCCGGCATTCAACATCGGCATGGCATATGTGGTAGACCAAGCATAAGTCATGCATGCCAACCTGGATCACGACGGGATTCTTCCTCTCTTCCTCCTTTAGATCCTTCTCTCATCCCAGGATTGTGGTGTACTCAACATCTAGCCCAGTGACCCACTCATCATTTGAGTTTTCGAACATGCGTCTGAAGCGAGCAAGGCATCCTTTCACCGTCATGGAAGAACGGGTGTAGATGGCGTTGAACTCATCGCCGGTGATGGTTCTAACCTTGTACTCACCCGCTGATCATGGAGATTTGGGACGCCATGGATTTGGGAGGAGGGTTAGGATTAGTGGAACTGCCGTAATGTGAAATGATGGGATGACTAGGAGCGAACTGCCGTAATATTAAAGGACGTGCGGGGACGAGTAGGAGCAAACTGCCAGCGTGCGAACGGCAGGGTAGTGGCTTTCCATTCTCCCATGATACGGGCTTCCGAGAGCCCTTGGATCTGAGATCAAATGGTTACATGGCATGATTCTAGACCTATGGGTTAATATCCTATCCTGGAGGGTTATTCTGCAAATTTTCAGCAACTTAGCATGCGACCGTTCGATCTCAGATCCAAGGGCTGCTAGCAGCCCGTATCATGGCCGTGCCTACCACGACCGTCGCGTCGCCTGCGCGGTCGCGCCCTTGGAGATTTAACACGGTGCGTTAGGCTATCTGATGTTGGCATGTCATACATAGTCATCACTTAGTCACTCATACTACAACAAGGTTAGCTATAAGGTTGGCTATAAGTGTATTTTTTTACTTCTCTCTATCTCTTTCTTCGTAGTATTTATTTCATTTGCCAAGGAGTGACCTCTTCCAATGAAATGGTGCTTAGATGAGGTGCTAAGGGCATTAAATGGCTTAGCAATCAAGTCCCCAATGCATAGGTGCTTAGTTTTTTGTTGCTAAGTTTGCTTCATTTAATTAGCTATAGACTCAAAATTGTCTTTTCACCTAGGTACACGCGCTTAGCACCGTTTCTTCCTTGGGTCACCAAACTAGTCTCTCTCTTCTTAATTAACTTGCCACATCAGACTTTATGCCTATGTGGCAATCTTAGCACCTGTAGGAGCAAGTAAGTACAATAGTGGGCTATAAGCCCACTTTATATGGCATTTTTTCATATGTGGAGGAAAGAGGCAAGGAAAAAGTGGAGAAGTGGGCTCTCATGCAAGAGCTAGCCTCTACATGGTGGAGCATTGGGAGAGGCACCTGTATGGAGGTGGTCAGGAATCAGGAGACTCACGCTGGTCATAGCGCCGCAGTTAAAATGATAATGGCAAGTCAAATCACGGGGCCCCACCTGTCCAGCAGTAACTTGTTGTCAAATCACACAGCCCTACGTTTGCAGCAGCCTACTCCCTCATCTTCTCGCGTCTCTATCGAACCGACTAGGCGGAACTGCCCCGCCTACCGTGCAGGAAAAGCCCCGCCCTCGACTTTTAAATAGTATAGTATAGTCCCTCTGTCTAGGTGAATAAGTCATCTTAGATTGTGCATTGTGACCAAGGTGGAGAGGAAAACGAGAGAACTTAATGTTTATTTGCTAATTAATATCATTGTGTGCAACGAACTGACCACTGCATGTCATGTTTGATAGTCTCAAGTCATTAAAAGCATACAAGCCCCACATCTCTTATTGGTTGATTCCTCTATTTATGTCAAAAAATAAGAAACAATGTGAGAGTTAATGCACTGCGCCTATGTGTTTTGGGACTATTTGGTTTTCGTAAGATGAATTACTCACCTAGATGGAGGGAGTACTAATTTTGTATCCATGGATTGCGCCATGGAGAAAAGCCTCAAGAAAACGGCGGTACACATGTACGGAGTATACAGCACGCCCGTCGCATTCGCGTCGCACCCCAGACGGTCGATCGGTCTGGCACACTGCTCTCCGAATGGAACGTGTGTCATATTGCGTTCGCACACACATGTGGGACCGCAATTGAGAACCGACCATAGGCACACTCCCCGGCCCCGCAAGTCGGGTGACTTAATAGAAGAGAGAGACGAGCGATATTACTAGAGAAGTGTTGTACTACGTTGGTGCCTGGACGATCCCTGCAAGACACGGAAGATCAGTTCGTCCATGCATGTGACCAGACTCCAGCAGACATGCTTGGATCGGCTATCATCTACATATCGTGCAGGTTGTGTTGTAACGGTCTGTAGTTCTGGTGAGAAATCTAAAAAAAAGGTTTCTTGTCATCACAAAATTAGGTGCCATGTGCTTCGGATCATTGCGAGGGTTAAACAGTGACAATTGAGTTGGGCTAGTCATTGGGGGCACATGCACGAAGACTACTCGGCTGCCATCTAGGTCAGGCCGGCTATGTTAATTAGGACATCTATCGACGGACCCCTTTTCTATGAGTTTATCTTTAATTTGAGCTTTGATCCTCGTCTAGTTTGTCCATCGTGATTCATGTTGTCTCCTTTGGGCAGTGAGGTTATGATTTCGTTTCATGTGGCATTTTTTGTCTTATATGTTATAATCTGGTGCTTCAGATCAAAATGACGACAACTGCGCCTCCGGGGCACGTGCATGAAGACTTAGTACAACACTTCTCTAGTAATATCGCAATGGAGAAGAGGGAGAGGCGAGAAGGTGGTTTTGGAATGGAGATGATGGAGAGGAGAGGAGGTGGTTTTGCAATGGACAAGAGGGGAGGAGCGTGCGGCAGCGACTTAGGATTGGACGAGAGGGCCGGCGCGCTGTGAGTGGATCAAAATCAAAATCAATTTACCCTTCAATTAAGAAAGCGACCCCACATTAACTAGTCTCCCTTTTATTCTGGGTCATAATTGACCATGATTTTCGCAAATAAAATATATGTTATACGTTGCAAAAATAATATAATTTGAAAGTACAT
This sequence comes from Triticum dicoccoides, assembly GCF_002162155.2. NCBI lineage: Eukaryota > Viridiplantae > Streptophyta > Magnoliopsida > Poales > Poaceae > Triticum > Triticum dicoccoides. The sequence continues at coordinate 512,206,418 of NC_041391.1, forward strand.
TCAGATACGAACCAAACGATATAATTTTTGGTGACATGCATTCACATTTTGCTTGTCAAATACACTACATGGTCAAACTTTGACCCAAAATACGCAAAACAAAAAAATACTTCCAAGACCAGCGCCGCTCTTCCGCTCTTCTCCTCTTAAACCACCTCCGCTCCTCTCCTGTTCCAATATAAATCCAGCGCCGCTCCTCTCCTCTTCCATTTCAAAACCATCACCCCTCCTCTCCTGTTCCAATCCAAACCAGCGTCGCTCCTCTCTAGTTCTAATCCAAAACCAGCGCTGCTCCACTCCTCTTCCATTCAAAAACCACCTCTGGCGAGTGAAGGTGCCGTGGAGAAGTAGATCGATGGAGGAGTACAACCGATACGTGAGGATCGCAAACGGCGACCTTGTGAAGCTAGCTAGGATGTTGGAGATACAGTCCTGGTTTGACAATAAGGACCAACTAGCGGCAACGGCGACATCCATGGCCAAATATCTGCAACAGATTGAAAAGGCGGCGATACTCCCGGAGGGAGTCGCGCGGGAGTACATAGAGCTGCTCCTCTAGGCCATGGAGCAAACAGATTCACTGAATCCGATCGTGAGGGAGTGGTGGTGGGAGTATCGATCCCAGCTGGAGCATCCACCAGAGATTGAAGGATCGAGCATCTACATGGTGCCTTTTGTGAGGGTGTCGTGCCAGAGCGAGCTGGTGGAGTCTTCGTCGACTGAACCCAACTGCAAGAGGAGAAAAGCAGTTGGCCTGACGATGCTTCCCCGCCATCCTCTCCCTCGCCGTTCACATTGTCTCAAGAGGCGACTGTCTGCCACCGAGTAATAGGAGGGGACTACCCTCCCCCCAGCCCAACAGTCGGGAAGGTTGTGAATTGTCAGGAGGAGCTTAGGGTTGTCAGTATTTGCAGGTTGTGAATTGTGTTTTGTGTTGTGTATTTTGAGAGTACTTTTGGATATGAATGTCTTTTGAATTTCAGATTTGCAGTATTGAGCATATGATGTATTTTATGAATTCAAGAGATCTATTTTTAGCACTTAAAAAATGTAGTTTCATAGGAGTATAAAAGTGTAGACAATGTGATTCTCACAGAAGAAACTGCAAGTTTCAGTTTCAGATAAGAAACTACAAGTTCAGTTTCAGATAAGAAACTGCAACTTTCAGAGGCAGAGCATTTATATTAACACGGCCTTTTCAAACAGGGTTAACATCATGTTGGAAGTTTTATTCATGGTCGAAAATGGAACTACCAGCCAGTTAACATCATGCTGATCAACATTCATGCATAGCACATCTTCATATGATGCACAATCCAAAAGATATTCTATTTTCAAAATGCTCACACAATGTCGAGTGTGCGAAACATAGAGAAAACGAGGGATGACGTTTTGGCAAGTGTTGGACGTGGTGTGCGTAGATGACAATGGGGACCCACATGTCAATAAAGGCAGAGGCAAAAAATTTAGAGATATTTTCCCTGCACAGGTGAAATTGAACCCAGCGGAACAGCTGTCGGGTAGTGTCACTTGGCCAGTAGGCTAGTTAAGTAGTTTTTTTACTAATAAGGCACTTCCTCAATTGGTCGGATCCCCTCCTGCGCCTTTGTGCGCTCGCCGCGACGCCGCTGTCTGCCATTTTGAACATGTTGAACAAACGAGAGGAATCTGGAGAGGACTGTACGTGGAGAGGCGTATAGTTGGGACCCACCAGGTCTATGGTCGTACGCAAGCAAGTGCCTCATCAAAAAAATACTTCCTCCTAATGCTATACTGACGTTGGGGCCCACGGGTTTGTCAACATAGTTACATTTTTTTAGGTGCTTCAATGTAGTTACTATAGGAGATAAATTCACAACGAAGTCGGGGAGCTGGCAGGTATCATTTATTATCACTGGGGCAGCAAGTATCAGCTGGGTTTTGGGCTGTCCCGTCTAGGCTTTCTTTTTTAACATGCGCAGCCCACAACATGTCGGTTTGTATTTTCTTGAGGGCCGTCATGTATCGACTGGCCTATGGACCTCCCATCCGAGGTTTTATTTTTCCTGAAACATCGGCAACCCAATTTATGTATTTTTTGAAGAAAATGCAAAGGTTTGTTCTATTTTTCTATATAAGAATAGGAACGTCTGGTCCAACTTATGTTTCCCTTCTAACTATATTATATATATTAAAATTATTTTATATGTTATTATATATGTCTTTGATTGTTATCATATATTTAACACATACTTACATATGTAAGAAAACAAAATCCCACATCTTATTAACTTATAAAAGTAATTTCTTAACAATAAAATCCTGGATTTTTTGGCACGAAAATCCTAGTGATTGTGTACAAAAGCTTGGTAAGATTTAAGGACGAATTTAATAATAAATCACTTATTATTTAAATATATTTATAACAAATTGCTCAGCCCCTGTTTATTTTTTGATAACATTGCTGGCCCAACCCAACATTATAATTAGAATCAGCCCAGCAAAATCGTGTATTTCATGAAAGTGCAAATGGCCTGTAATTTTTTAGGAAAAAATAAATGGGCCGCTTGGACGCTACATTATTGTTCACCCAGCCCAGCTAATGGACTGTAATTCAAAAAAAAAGATCAAACTGACTTTAAATTCTACCCCGCAAAAAAAGACTGTAAATTCTGAAAAAATGGGTTGAATACGTGCCACATTTTTGGAGGCTGAAATGTGGGCCAATAGGTCGAAGCCAATGCAAGTCATTGTCAACTTAGTCAACAAATGATGCTGACATCATTAGCTATTCGATTTACATCCAACGACCGGCAACCATCTTCAATCTCTCCTCTTCTTCCTCCAGCGCCGCTGGGACCACCTCCCGCCTCCTGCTGCTAGCAGCTCTGCTTAGCACGCTTCGCTGTGAAGCGCTACTCCATCATTGTCCAGGCCATCCCTCCACCCCTCCACACCTCCTGTTCTTCTCCATCGACTGCCGAACCACACCGCGCCAGAACTAGTTAACCCTCGTACACCTCTCCGTCTATGAATCTACTCCCGCATCTTCCCATCTCCGGTTCGTTGCTATCCGGGGCCTTGCGGTCGTCCACCACCTTGAATGCGCTCAGCACGACATGGTCAACGTGGTCAATGAACGACGCCATCGGAAGTAGACTGTGCGTGGAGAGACTGACAGCTAGGTCCATGGCCACACGCAAGGAAATGCCTCCTTATTACGTGCAAAATAATGATTCCTCCACCTCACAGCTGGGACCCACCGAAAGGGCCTCTATATTTCACGAAAAAAATGCCCCCCCCCCCCGCTGACAGGTCGGACCCACCAGTTATATCTTCGCACACAAGGAAGTGCCTCCTTATTACGCACAAAAAAATGAATACCCCCCCCCCCAGCTAGCTGGGACCCACCATAGTGGGAGGCTGACTTGTGGGCCAACTAAGTTGACGGGGACGTAGGTCTTTGTCAACTTAGTCAATATGAATGATTCTAGCTCCAGTGACCGTACGATGTCCATCCAACGGCTGTAGTGCTTCTTCAACCTCTGGTCTTCTTGCTCTAGCCGCCCAAACCAGCGCCGGTCATATCGCGTGCTCCTGCCTCCCGTGGCCGGCTGTGATGTCGCGGAGGCCTTATTGCCCCCTACTACTCCCACCGCCAGCTAGACCATCCCTCTACTCACCCACACCCCTTGTTATTCTGCGGCGACGGCAGCCTCACACCGCACCCGAACCAGTGAACCCTCATACTCCTCTACGTGTGGGCATCCACTGCCGCGTCTTCCCCGGCTCCATGGCGTCCCCTTCCTAGGCCTCATCGTCGTCCACTACCCTGATGCTCTCGGCACGGTGTGGTCAACGTGGTCAAGGAACGACTTCCCTCGGAAGAGTACTGTATGTTGATAGGCTGACAGCTGGGTCCAGGGCAGCCGCAAGGAATTGGCTCCTTATTACGCGCAAAATAATTATTCCTCCACCTAACAGCAGGGACCCACCGGACGGGCCACTGTAGTTCACGAAAAAAATGTTTGCCCCTGACTGTTGGGACCCACAAGCTACATCTTTGCACGCAAGGAAGTGCGTCCGGGAAAAAACAAATGATTCACCCCCTGACTGCTTGGACCCACCAGCTACATCTTCGCATGCAAGGAAGTGTCTGGCAGTTGGGACCCACCTGGTCAAAGCGTACGTAGCGTTGTCATTCTAGTCGCGAATGTGTACGTACATACTGGTCGATGTAGACGTGCATGTGTCGTAGTAGAGGCGCGCACGTAGCATGTACACGTACGTACAGCGGCCAGGGTGCAAGAAAGTAAATACGGCCACGTACGTACATACGGGCGGGGTCTCGAACGCCTACTTGCGCATACGTACAACTAGGGATCATGTACATGGCTGGGTCGGAATGGAGAAACTGCGTCGTCGTCGTGTTCATGGGGAGCCAACCGGCTGGGTCAGAATGGAATGTGTCGTCATGTTCATCGGGAGGGCTTGGACGGAACAGCCGACGGAAACGAGGCCTGGCATACTGCAGAACGGAGAAAATGGCCTTGTGTTCAACCGACCACGGTCGAAACGGGATCCTGTTCATTGGGAGGGGTCTGGCGTACCGCAAAACGGAGGAAACGGACTTCTGTTGGACCTCCTATGGTTGAAACAGGGTCCTATTGATCGAGAGGGGTGTGGCATACCGCAAAACGGAGGAAACGGACTTGTGTTGGAGCGCTACGGTCGAAACGGGGGTCCTGTTCATCGAGAGGGGTGTGGCGTACCATAAAACGGGACTCCACGGGATACTGTTCGTCTCCACCGTCGACCTCCTCCAGCCTCCATGGGCTAATATTCATCCACCGCCGACCTCCTCCAGCCTCCACCTACGACTGTTCATCCACGGGCTCCTATTCATCCAGCCTCCATCGTGCGCTACTCCACCGGCTACTGTTCAACCAGCCCTCTCCACGGGCTCCTGTTCAACCACCCCTCCACGGGCTACTGTTCATCCAGCCCTCCACTAGCTACTGTTCAACCAGCCCTCCATGGGGTCGTCCTGTTCATCCAGCCCTCCACGGGGTCCTGTTCATCCAGCCCCAACCGGCTCGATCGATCGGGGTCCTATTCATCCAGAGGCAACCACGGGGTCCTATTCATCCACCCCCACCGGGAACTGTTCATCCAAAGCCCCCCCCCCAGCAACGCTCACTGTTCATCCAGAGGCAGCATCGATCGGCTTCAGTGTGACAGCCTAATTTTTGGCCCTTTCTTTTTCTTTTGTTTTTCTGAGGCTTTTGCCTGAGTTTTCTTTTTCCGTGGCTTTGTGGTCTGGAAACTAAAGAAGATGATCTCTTCTTTCTTTCCAGAGTGGCTTGTCATACCAAAACCCTTCCCTAGACCTTCCATTTTCATCCTAGCCCAAATCCCAATATTCTTTTTATTGGGAATATTCCTTTTCTATTAAAGGAATAACTCAAATTGCCCTAGGTTGTGAAGCAACCTATATTTCCCTCACTCCTAAAATTCCCAAATAATTCTCATAAATTGTTTGGGTCATATCTTCATCAAATATGGTAAAATGTTTCATTACCATGTTCAAAAATAATCCTCCAATAATTCATTTCCTATTCTGTCCTAAATGGCACATTGTGAAGCAAGTGCTATTTTCCTTTACCCAGTTGACCTCAAACTCTTCATGTCCATATCATTACCACATGCCAAAATGAAACCTCATTTGCCTAGTAATTATTTAATTATGATTTTCTAAAGTTTCTGTCCAGAAAGAGGCTTTGTGAAGGAGGTACAAACTAGGCATATCCAAATGACATGCAATTTTGCATGGCCCTTCATCTCATCATATAATAGCCCTCCACAAAAGTTGAGCTCATGTCATGCCTCCATGTGAGGACAGCTTCAAATCTTAGTTTCTGGTCAAAATTTTAGTTTGTGAAGCAAGTATATTTTAGCTTGCTCCATTATGGCTGCAAATTTTTCTAGGCCTTCTAGTATCCATATAACCTCTCTCTACCTATTTTGGGCACATTTCATCAAGCCATTATTCCTCTAGATGTTTTGCAAGTTTCTGTCCAGAGGAGATGTTTGTGAAGCAAGTACCATTTTGGCTTGGCCAATTGGTATGAGACTTTTTGAGCATCTTCATAGGACCAAATGACCCTGCCTTGCCCAATTTGAGCTCAAGTTGACACTCCATATGAGTGCTTCTTCATGATCTAGTTTCTGGACCAGATTATGCAGTTGCAAAGCGAGTCCATTAAATCATGGTCCATTTCCTGCCAAACTCCCCAGGACTGTAGTCCTTCCTAAGCTAATCACCCCAGAAAACTCCACTGACCACAACCAATTCTCTGTTGAACACCAGTGCACGGCCAAGTTTACTGCAGTAAACTTTAGAGGTTGATTACCATTTAACCATTGCGTATTTAACCAAGTTATCACCTCAGTTGCAACCTACCCAGGAAGGACTCCACACCAGTGCGCGCGGCGACCACCTCTCTGGCATGCCATGGACGCGAGCTAGATGGCTTCTTGCTCGGGCCCCTCCCCCTCTCGCCGTCTTCGCGTGCGTGAGCATGTCCAGCAGCTAGCTCTCGTCGTCGCCGTTCCCCTGGACCCCTCTCCCCCTCCGTCCGCTTGCTCATCGATGCTCGACGCCATGTGCCCATGGACGCAGAGTGGTGTTTTGGCTCAGTTCATCGCCGTCGCCTTCCTCCCCATGCTCCCTGGCCTTCTCTTCCCCGTGGGCTCCTCCCAGTGCCTCTCTGTCACCTTCCGTCGAGCTCATGCGCGAGCACACACATCCGCGGTGCCGTCCACACGTCCCCAACGGCGCCAGCTCGGCCTCTTCGCCCCGCGCCTATATAAAGGCCACCCCGATCGCTCCCGAGCTCACCAACCGCTCCCCCTCACTCCACTACTCCTCCCCATCCCATTCGGTCGACACCAGAGCCTTTCATCGCCTCGGATGACCGCCATGGCCACCGCTGCTGCCCTCTCAAATTCGATCGGGCCAGCCCCATTCTCTCCTCCTCTCCACCACTAGAGCTCCACCCAGTCCCCGACGAACCTTCCCAGCAACTTCCCTCTCCTCTGGTGGCTCTGTCCGCGAGCTCCATCATTGCCCAACACCGTCGTCCGCCGCCGCGGGAGCCCTGCTCGACCCTGACCTTTCCGGTGAAAACCAATGGTCTAGGGAGATGCGGCTCATCCCGCTGAGCACTCCGGTAGGTAGCATGGCACAGGAGGTGGCCGGAGCTGCCCACAGTCGTTGTAGGGCACCGGCTCTGCCTCGGCCAGGTGCGAGCGCAAGCGAGGAGAGGAAGGAGACGATGCCCCTCCCTGCCAGCTGGCCGCAGACCCCGCGCGTCAGTTCCTCAGCTGTTGACCAGCCCCGACCCCGCCTCTGACGACGTGGATAAGTGGAAGCGTCAACCCGTAGAGTACATTTTCTTAATCAAAAAGCGTATTTCTAATTTTGCGCCTCTGCCTTTGTTTGACACGAGAAATAATAAAAATAACATCGGTTATTGCATTATTATCTCTCTACGCGCCAGCGGAAATTAAACATTGCGGGCGTGCTAGTGTACTAAGTACACAAAAATAAACATAGGGAAACATGCACTTTATTAATCTCTCATCGGAGAAACAAAATTACAAGTTCCCTTTACATATGCACTCCGTGGCCGACTAGCGCAGCCAACCTGACTGTAGCGATTGCAGTCTCTGGTTCCCGGGGCCTCGAAAGGCTCCCGGTTAATTAATCCTGTGGGTGATACGTCTCCGTCGTATCTGTAATTTTTGATTGTTCCATGCCAATATTATTCACTTTCATATACTTTTTGGCAACTTTTTATATTATTTTTGGGACTAACTTACTGATCCAGTGCCCAGTGCCAGTTCCTGTCTGTTGCATGTTTTTTGTTTCGCAGAAACCCAATATCAAACAGAGTCCAAACTGGATAAAAACGGATGGAGATTTTTTTTGGAATATTTAAGATTTTTCGGAAGTAAAATCAACGCGAGACGGTGTCCGAGGTGATCACGAGGTAGGGGGCGCGCCCTACCCCCCCCCCCCCAGCCGCGCCCCTGACCCTCGTGGTCCACCTGTAAGGCGGTTGACGCTCTTCTTTTGGCACAAGAAAGCTAATTTTATGAGAAAGATCTGGGCGAAAGATTCACCCCAATTGGAGTTACGGATCTCCAGATATTTAAGAAACGGTGAAGGGGTAGAATCTGAGAACGCAGAGAACGCAGAAACAGAGAGATAGATCCAATCTCGGAGGGGCTCTCGCCCCTACCAAGCCATGGGAGCCAAGGACCAGAGGGGAAACCCTTCTCCCATCTAGGGAGAAGGCCAAGGAAGAAGAAGAAGAAGGGGGGCTCTCTCCCCCTTGCTTCCGGTGGCGCCGGAACGCCGCCGGGGGCCATCATCATCACCGCGATCTAAACCAACACCGTCGTCATCTTCACCAACATCTCCATCACCTTCCCCCATCTCTATGCAGTGGTGTAACCTCTCTCTTACCCTCTGTAATCTCTACTTAAACATGGTGCTCAACGCTATATATTATTTCCCAATGATGTATGGCTATCCTATGATGTTTGAGTAGATCTGTTTTGTCCTAATGGCTATTTGATGATCGTGATTGGTTTGAGTTGTATGTTTTATTATTGGTGCTGTACTATGGTGCCCTCCGTGTCGCACAAGCATGAGGGATTCCCGTTGTAGGGTGTTGTAATACGTTTATGATTCGCTTATAGTGGGTTGGTGAGTGACTGAAACACAAACCCGAGTAAGAGGGATTGTTGTGTATGGGATAAAGGGGACTTGATGCTTTAGTGCTATGGTTGGGTTTTACCTTAATGAATCTTTAGTAGTTGCGGATGCTTGCTAGAGTTCCAATCATAAGTGCATATGATCCAAGTAGAGAAAGTATGTTAGCTTATGCCTCTCCCTCAAATAAAATTGCAATAATGATTACCGGTCTAGTTATCGATTGCCTAGGGACAAATAACTTTCTTGTGACAACAAGCTCTTTACTTTTACTAATTTAGTTGTGTCTTTATCTAAACAGCCCCTAGTTTATATTTACGTGTTCTTTATTATCTTGCAGACCTATCCTATCACACCTACAAAGTACTTCTAGTTTCATACTTGTTCTAGGTAAAGTAAATGTCAAGCGTGCGTAGAGTTGTATCGGTGGTCGATAGAACTTGAGGGAATATTTATTCTACCTTTAGCTCCTCGTTGGGTTCGACACTCTTACTTATCGAAAACTGTTGCGATCCCCTATACTTGTGGGTTATCAAGACCTTTTTCTGGCACCGTTGCCGGGGAGCAATAGCGTGGGGTGAATATTCTCGCGTGTGCTTGTTTGCTTTATCACTAAGTAATTTTTATTTGTTGTTCTTAGTTGTTTTCTATCTTTAGTCATGGATATGGAACGCAAAATACCAAAAAATTAGTTGTACTTGCTACTCATGAGGATGGGGTAACTCCTAAAACCCTCGATTCTCATTATGCGAGAGATATTATATACTACTTTGATAAACCTGAGAAAGCCCCATTCAACTTTATAATGGGAGACACGTTGGATCAACGTGAATACTTTAGGGATTATCGCTTGACACAAAAAGGGAAACTATTATGGGATCAATTTATTATGTTGCGTTGGTATGCCTGGGCTCTATGCTTGAGATATGATATTACTTGTTGCTCTAGGATGGAGTCTCCACACCTTCCCTTTTCATGCGAATTTAATGATAATGAAACCTTAGCTTCTTATGCTAATGGTATATATGATTACTATGATGTGGAACAAATAGAGGAATTTGTTGCTTTTAAGGCTGCTTATGAAATTGAAGCTTTGTTTGAAAAGTATGAAGCTTTAGATGATGATGTTTATAGGCCTGAAAATCTTGCTGTACTTAGATATTACTATGCAAATTATAAATACAATTACTACATTAATGCATTTATTAAGAAAGTCTCCGCTGTCCAAGAAGAGACTAATATTTTGCAGGAAGCTATGGAAAAAGAAATTGATGAAACCGTGAGCTCATTGGATGAAAAAGATGATGAGGAGAGCAAAGAACAAAAGGAGGAGGAGCGGATTAGCTACCCGTGCCCAGCTTATAATGAGAGTAACCCTCCAACTCATACATTATTTAATTCCCCTTTGTACTTACCGAAGGATGGTTGTTATGATGATTGCCATGATGATTGCTATGATGATTGTTATGATCCCATTGATTCTCTTGAAATATCCCTTTTTGATGATACTTGTTATGCTTGTGGCCAAGATGCCAATATGAATGATGCTTATGGAGATGAATTTGCTATAGTTCCTTACGTTATGAATGAAATTGTTGCTATTGCACCCACGCATGATAGTCCTATTATCTTTTTGAATTCTCCCGACTACACTATATCGGAGAAGTTTGTGCTTATTAAGGATTATATTGATGGGTTGCCTTTTACCATTGCACATGATGATTTTGATGAATGTAATATGCATGTGTTTGCTGCTCCTACTTGCAATTATTATGAGAGAGGAACTATGTCTCCACCTCTCTATGTTTCCAACACAATAGAATTGCAAGAAACTGTTTATACTATGCATTGACCTTTACTATGTGTGCATGAATCGTTCTTTTATGACATGCCGATGCATAGAAAGAGAGTTAGACTTCGTTGTTGCTTGATATATGTCACTTTGTGCTCACTACTAAATTACAAATCATTGTTAATTAAAATTGGCTTTGATATACCTTGGGATCCGGGTGGATCCATTACTTGAGCACTATATGCCTACCTTAATGGCTTTAAAGAAAGCGCTACCAGGGAGACAACCCGGAAGTTTTAGAGAGTCATTTATTTATGTTGAGTGCTTTCATATAGTTTAAAAACACATAAATAAAGAGGGGAACCTAAAAACTTTTCAAAAAGGAAAGTGAAAGTGAGAAAGACAAGCATTGTTGAAGTGGGAGAGCTCCTTGAACTTTGTTCATGCTCATGGAAACTTTGTGAATCTTAATTACAGAAATTTTTCATCAAAAACAATTATCCCCTTGTACAATTCCATTGTATTATAAAAAATAACTAGCGGTGTGTCCCACGCATTTGCGCGGCTAGATTTACTATATAGTTTCTATGCACTCCTTTTTTATAATCAAATACATCTATATGCATTTACATGTCTTCTCATTTTAATCTAATTACCATTGCACTTTCTCAAATAATGCATTATAATTTTCCTTTTTTGCGAATAAATAATTATCCTTTATTTTATTGAAAATTTCCAAGGTAATCATGAATATATCCACCAAGATATTTTATTATTTAAGCACAAATCATATGTTGTGCAGCAAGTAGAGGTGGTTGTACTCCTAGAAGATTAAACTCTAGAATTTGCATTATGCCATGTCAAGGTGGATTATTTACTCGGTTGGAGACGTTGTTTCCGTCAATGTTGAGCCTTTGGAATAACTTTGACAATCAAACAGCTTATTCAGTAGATTTTGTGTGTGTGTGTGTGTGTATGACGGTGTTTCAAGCATATGCACGTACACTGATGTTCTACTCTTTATTTTCTAAGACTATATTCATATTTTACTTGTAAAAATAAAATTACTAAATTTGAGTTTCGTATACCTGTAGAAAATTGTATCACTATTTTCAAATTATTATTGTGATTATTTTCAAATTATTATTGCGGTCTGGTTCTTTGTCCACCTATGGTCATGCTATGCGTGTCGTGCGAATTGGTGATTAAGTAAACATTTCATACATATTCCTATGCACATAGATTATACCCATATGTGTGTGATTATATGTACGACAATATATCTTAGTCCTGGACTTGATCGGTGTATGACATGTGTACACAATTATTTTCCGCTGATATAATGGTTACCAACTTTATGTCATTTGTTTCGCAAGTGGTGATAGTACTAACATAATCACAAGTATAAATTCGGCCAATCTTCATGCAAGAAAAAAAAATCCTACCAATCTTATTTTCTTTTATTCATTATATATAAACCCTGCTAGTCGTATTGTTTCTTTGCTTAACACAATCATATTTTTTCTATATCCTTATTTTTTCCAGTTTAATAGTACCTACTGGGTCATTTTGCTTGCACGATCACCTCACGCGTACTACAAATTAGGGTCAGTTCCTAATGTAGCAGGTCTAGCTCTGTTGAACTTCCTCGTGCCGATTCTGGTACAAATTGAATACGAACACATATATGTCTTTTGTACATATAGGTCTATTATAATTAAGACTGGCCATATAATGACCTGAGGAGATTATTTAGCAAACATAGATGAAATGTGCGTAGCCCAAAACCATGTAGTTAATTGAGTTTGATGGCCAGCTAGACACCCATGCAAGGCATGGAAACGGGCGACATGGTTTAATAGGCTTGTAACGTGCCTGATGTATATTGCCTTGAATCTAGGTATTGCTTACCGGGAATTATACACCTTTGTACAGCTAACGCTAGCTAGTTTGGTCCTAGTCCTAGCTAGACACGGGGCATGTGTGCACCTACTATTTATTGTTCATTGTTTCTAATATAGCTTACCACTCATGCAAAGTGGTGTGTGCACCTATTATTTGTTTGTGTACAAATCAAGTTCGTTTTCGAGCCGGACACAACCACATGTGCATCTATGATATTTGACCAGCTAGAATCAGATTTAGCTACGTGTACAACTCTAAGTCATTTTTGTAAGTGCGTGACATATGATTTATGTACTCTTTTTTTACAAACTGATGACACAACAATTTCATCTGGTTAATATGTCATGAAAATAGCTTAAGTGCATTGCTTCTCATGCATTTGTGGTTGGTGCCCAGTCTGACTGGTATATGCAATGACGTAGCATTTTCTAGAGGAAATAAAGCTGATCCGGAATTTTCTAGTCAATCTAATAAGAAAATTTCTTTGGGCCTAGTGCCTTTTATTAGCAATGTACATGTTGCCATAACAAAAAAAAGCAACATACATGCAACGGAGACTTTTAGAAGGCACGTATACATGGACGTGGATCTTTGGGTCTTTTAAAAGGCATGTACATCCACGTCCCACGGTAGTTACTTCCGATGTATACATGTAGTACTTCCAATCCGTCAATCTCAACTTGTTTTTTTTCTCTAAATCTCAACCGGCTTTTTCCAATCTTATGCATCTCTATATGCATATAGACGTGACAGTCCAAAACGCCTGACACGCACATATTAGCATATTACGTAAAAACTTTAAATCGCAGCTGTTATTATTTCAATCAAATGGTGGTAATAATATTATGTGGATCTTTGGGTCTTTTAAAAGGCATGTACATCCACGTCCCACGGTAGTTACTTCCGATGTATACATGTAGTACTTCCAATCCGTCAATCTCAACTTGTTTTTTTTTCTCTAAATCTCAACCGGCTTTTTCCAATCTTATGCGTCTCCATATGCATACAGACGTGACAGTCCAAAACGCCAGACGCGCACATATTAGCATATTACGTAAAAACTTTAAATCTCAGCCGTTATTATTTCAATCAAACGGTGGTAATAATATTAGCACATGTGAGTAAACGTGATGGCTCGTTTTACTCTTGTTTTAATTATATAATAGATGTGCTAAGGTTTGCCTTTAGGATGTTTACAATGCTTGTTGGTTTGTACGGTGCAGGACAGAAACTTTGGCTGTAGTGTGCGATTTTACATTTTTAACTGGAACATCAATTGGTTCTGATTCCTTTTGCACTGTCTTAATATACAACTTGTTTATGTTTTCTAATTTTGGTAGAATTTTTAGGTTACCAGAATGATGGTGGATGTTCAGATTGCTACAGACTGTTCTGTTTTTGACAGATTCTGTTTTTGATGCATAGTTTGCTTGTTTTGATGAATCTATCAATTTATATTAGTCGATTAAGCCATGGAAAAGCTATATTACAGTAGACACAATGCAAAAACAAAATATGAATTGTTTTGCTACAGTACTAGAGTGGTGATTTGCTTTATTATACTAACGGATCTTACCGAGTTTTTTGTTGAAGTTTTGTGTGGATGTAGTGTCTAATCGAGGATGTCTCGATATGAGGAAAATGAAGAGAGGCAAGAGCTCAAGCTTGGGGATGCCCGAGTCACCCCAAGTAAATATTCAAGGAGACTCAAGCGTCTAAGCTTGGGGATGCCCCGGAAGGCATCCCCTCTTTCTTCAACAAGTATCGGTATGTTTTCGAATTCATTTCGTTCATGCATTATGTGCAAGTCTTGGAGCGTCTTTTGCATATAGTTTTCATTTTTATTTTATGCACCATGCTGGTATGAGATAGTCCTTGGTTGATTTATAGAATGCTCATTGCACTTAAATCTTTTGAGTATGGCTTTATAGAATGCTTCATGTGTTTCACTTATATCATTTGAAGTTTGGATCGCCTGTTTCTCTTCACATAAAAAACCGACATTTGTAGAATGCTCTTTTCCTTCACTTATATTTGTTAGAGCGTGAACATATCTTTTGTAGAAAGAATTAAACTCTCTTGGTTCACTTATATCTATTTAGAGAGATGACAGGAATTGGTCATTCACATGGTTAGTCATAAAATCCTACATAAAACTTGTAGATCGCTGAATATGATATGTTTGATTTCTTGCAGTAGTTTTGCGATATAAAGATGGTGACATTAGAGTCATGCTAGTGGGTGGTTGTGGATTGTAGAGACACTTGTGTTGAGGTTTGCAAGTCTCGTAGCATGCACGTACGGTAACCGTTGTGTGACAAATTTGAAGCATGGGGTGTTTCTTTGATTGTCTTCCTTATGAGTGGCGGTCGGGGATGAGCGATGGTCTTTTCCTACCAATCTATCCCCCTAGGGGCATGCATAGTAGTACTTTGCTTCGAGGGCTAATAAACTTTTGCAATAAGTATAAGAGTTCTTTATGACTAATGTGAGTCCATGGATTATACGCACTTTTACCTTTCCATCATTGCTGGCCTCTTCAGTACCGTGCATTGCCCTTTCTCACCTTGAGAGTTGGTGCAAAATCCGCCAGTGCATCCAAACCCCGTGATACGATACGCTCTATCACACATAAGCCTCATTATATCTTCCTCAAAACAGCCACCATACCTACCTATCATGGCATTTCCATAGACATTCCGAGATATATTGCCATGCAACTTCCATCATCATCATATACATGACTTGAGCATTCATTATCATATTGCTTTGCATGATCGTAAGATAGCTAGCACGATGTTTTCATGGCTTGTCCGTTTTTTGATGTCATTGCTATGCTAGATCATTGCACATCTCGGTACACCGCCGGAAGCATTCATATAGAGTCATATCTTTGTTCCAGTATCGAGTTGTAAGTAAATAAAAGTGTGATGATC
>NC_041391.1:512222217-512223359 GCF_002162155.2 Triticum dicoccoides
AAATAAATAAAAAGGG
Source organism: Triticum dicoccoides (assembly GCF_002162155.2). Lineage (NCBI taxonomy): Eukaryota > Viridiplantae > Streptophyta > Magnoliopsida > Poales > Poaceae > Triticum > Triticum dicoccoides. Next base: position 512,222,234 of record NC_041391.1, read on the forward strand.
GCAATGTTACTATCTCTTTTTCCACACTTGTGCTTCAAAGTAGCACCATGTTCTTCATGTAGTGAGTCTCATATCTTGTGCTTCAAAGTAGCACCATGTTCTTCATATAGATTGTCTCCTATGTTGTCACTTTCATATACTAGTGGGAATTTTCATTATAGAACTTGGCTTGTATATTCCAACGATGGGCTTCCTCAAATGCCCTAGGTCTTCATGAGCAAGCAAGTTGGATGCACACCCACTTAGTTTCTTTTGTTGAGCTTTCATACACTTATAGCTCTTAGTGCATCCGTTGCATGGCAATCCCTACTCCTCACATTGACATCAATTGATGGGCATCTCCATAGCCCGTTGATTAGCCGCGTCAATGTGAGACTTTCCCCTTTTTGTCTTCTCCATATAAACCTCCACCATCATATTTTATTCCACCTATAGTGCTATATCCATGGCTTGCGCTCATGTATTGCGTGAGGGTTGAAAAAGCTGAAGCGCGTTAAAAAGTATGAACCAATTGCTCGGCTTGTCATCGGGGTTGTGCACGATGGGGGCATTTTGTGTGACGAAAATGAAGCATGTCCAAACTGTATGATTTTGTAGGGATAAGCTTGCTTTGGCCTTGTTGTTTTGAAAAGACATGATTGCTTTATTGGTACGCTCGAAGTATTATTGTTTTTATGTCAAATGATAGACTATTGCTTTGAATCACTCGTGTCTTAATATTCATGCCATGATTAGACATATGATCAAGATTATGCTAGGTAGCATTCCACATCAAAAATTATTCTTTTTTATCATTTACCTACTCGAGGACGAGCAGGAATTAAGCTTGGGGATGCTGATACGTCTCCGTCGTATCTGTAATTTTTGATTGTTCCATGCCAATATTATTCACATTCATATACTTTTTGGCAACTTTTTATATTATTTTTGGGACTAACTTACTGATCCAGTGCCCAGTGCCAGTTCCTGTCTATTGCATGTTTTTTGTTTCGCAGAAACCCAATATCAAACGGAGTCCAAACGGGATAAAAACGGACAGAGATTTTTTTTGGAATATTTATGATTTTTGGGAAGTAAAATCAACGCGAGACGGTGTCCGAGGTGGTCACAAGGTAGGGGGCGCGCC